>NW_027472633.1:600000-774694 GCF_030347505.1 Rhynchophorus ferrugineus | reverse complement strand
AAATTGTAAAATGGTCTTATCTATTGGCGATTTAGTTGCAATTCATATTCCAAGTAATATTCGGCATGCTAAATACATTGCCGGTTGCCAAATTGCATTATCTCTTATAGTTTCCGAGATATGGACTATCGATAATTTACACCTTAGGCTCTGCTTCTAACTTGGGCCCAAATTGTAAAATGGTCTTATCTATTGGCGATTTCGTTCCAATTCACATTCCAAGTAATATTCGGCATGCTAATTACATTACCGGTTGCCAAATTGCATTATCTCTTATAGTTTCCGAGATATGGACTATCGATAATTTACACCTTAGTCTCTGCTTCTAACTTGGGCCCAAATTGTAAAATGGTCTTATCTATTGGCGATTTGGTTCCAATTCACACTCCAAGTAATATTCGGCATGCTAATTACATTGCCGGTTGCGAAATTGCATTATCTCTTATAGTTTCCGAGATATGGACTATCGATAATTTACACCTTAGGCTCTGCTTCTAACTTGGGCCCAAATTGTAAAATGGTCTTATCTATTGGCGATTTCGTTCCAATTCACATTCCAAGTAATATTCGGCATGCTAATTACATTGCCGGTTGCCAAATTGCATTATCTCTTATAGTTTCCGAGATATAGACTATCGATAATTTACACCTTAGGCTCTGCTTCTAACTTGGGCCCAAATTGTAAAATGGTCTTATCTATTGGCGATTTCGTTCCAATTCACATTCCAAGTAATATTCGGCATGCTAATTACATTGCCGGTTGCCAAATTGCATTATCTCTTATAGTTTCCGAGATATGGACTATCGATAACTTACACCTTAGGCTCTGCTTCTAACTTGGGCCCAAATTGTAAAATGGTCTTATCTATTGGCGATTTCGTCTCAATTCACATTCCAAGTGATATTCGGCATGCTAATTACATTGCCGGTTGCGAAATTGCATTATCTCTTATAGTTTCCGAGATATGGACTATCAATAATTTACACCTTAGGCTCTGCTTCTAACTTGGGCCCAAATTGTAAAATGGTCTTATCTATTGGCGATTTCGTTCCAATTCACATTCCAAGTAATATTCGGCATGCTAATTACATTGCCGGTTGCCAAATTGCATTATCTCTTATAGTTTCCGAGATATGGACTATCGATAATTTACACCTTAGGCTCTGCTTCTAACTTGGGCCCAAATTGTAAAATGGTCTTATCTATTGGCGATTTCGTTTCAATTCACATTCCAAGTAATATTCGGCATGCTAATTACATTGCCGGTTGCCAAATTGCATTATCTCTTATAGTTTCCGAGATATGGACTATCGATAATTTACACCTTAGGCTCTGCTTCTAACTTGGGCCCAAATTGTAAAATGGTCTTATCTATTGACGATTTCGTCCCAATTCACATTCCAAGTGATATTCGGCATGCTAATTACATTGCCGGTTGCGAAATTGCATTATCTCTTATAGTTTCCGAGATATGGACTATCGATAATTTACACCTTAGGCTCTGCTTCTAACTTGGGCCCAAATTGTAAAATGGTCTTATCTATTGGCGATTTCGTTCCAATTCACATTCCAAGTAATATTCGGCATGCTAATTACATTGCCGGTTGCCAAATTGCATTATCTCTTATAGTTTCCGAGATATGGACTATCGATAATTTACACCTTAGGCTCTGCTTCTAACTTGGGCCCAAATTGTAAAATGGTCTTATCTATTGGCGATTTCGTTCCAATTCACATTCCAAGTAATATTCGGCATGCTAATTACATTGCCGGTTGCCAAATTGCATTATCTCTTATAGTTTCCGAGATATGGACTATCGATAATTTACACCTTAGGCTCTGCTTCTAACTTGGGCCCAAATTGTAAAATGGTCTTATCTATTGGCGATTTCGTTCCAATTCACATTCCAAGTAATATTCGGCATGCTAATTACATTGCCGGTTGCCAAATTGAATTATCTCTTATAGTTTCCGATATATGGACTATCGATAATTTACACCTTAGGCTCTGCTTCTAACTTGGGCCCAAATTGTAAAATGGTCTTATCTATTGGCGATTTCGTCCCAATTCACATTCCAAGTGATATTCGGCATGCTAATTACATTGCCGGTTGCGAAATTGCATTATCTCTTATAGTTTCCGAGATATGGACTATCAATAATTTACACCTTAGGCTCTGCTTCTAACTTGGGCCCAAATTGTAAAATGGTCTTATCTATTGGCGATTTCGTTCCAATTCACATTCCAAGTAATATTCGGCATGCTAATTACATTGCCGGTTGCCAAATTGCATTATCTCTTATAGTTTCCGAGATATGGACTATCGATAATTTACACCTTAGGCTCTGCTTCTAACTTGGGCCCAAATTGTAAAATGGTCTTATCTATTGGCGATTTCGTTCCAATTCACATTCCAAGTAATATTCGGCATGCTAATTACATTGCCGGTTGCCAAATTGCATTATCTCTTATAGTTTTCGAGATATGGACTATCGATAATTTACACCTTAGGCCCTGCTTCTAACTTGGGCCCAAATTGTAAAATGGTCTTATCTATTGGCGATTTCGTTCCAATTCACATTCCAAGTAATATTCGGCATGCTAATTACATTGCCGGTTGCCAAATTGCATTATCTCTTATAGTTTCCGAGATATGGACTATCGATAATTTACACCTTAGGCTCTGCTTCTAACTTGGGCCCAAATTGTAAAATGGTCTTATCTATTGGCGATTTAGTTGCAATTCACATTCCAAGTAATATTCGGCATGCTAATTACATTGCCGGTTGCCAAATTGCATTATCTCTTATAGTTTCCGAGATATGGACTATCGATAATTTACACCTTAGGCTCTGCTTCTAACTTGGGCCCAAATTGTAAAATGGTCTTATCTATTGGCGATTTCGTTCCAATTCACATTCCAAGTAATATTCGGCATGCTAATTACATTACCGGTTGCCAAATTGCATTATCTCTTATAGTTTCCGAGATATGGACTATCGATAACTTACACCTTAGGCTCTGCTTCTAACTTGGGCCCAAATTGTAAAATGGTCTTATTTATTGGCGATTTCGTCTCAATTCACATTCCAAGTGATATTCGGCATGCTAATTACATTGCCGGTTGCGAAATTGCATTATCTCTTATAGTTTCCGAGATATGGACTATCAATAATTTACACCTTAGGCTCTGCTTCTAACTTGGGCCCAAATTGTAAAATGGTCTTATCTATTGGCGATTTCGTTCCAATTCACATTCCAAGTAATATTCGGCATGCTAATTACATTGCCGGTTGCCAAATTGCATTATCTCTTATAGTTTCCGAGATATGGACTATCGATAATTTACACCTTAGGCTCTGCTTCTAACTTGGGCCCAAATTGTAAAATGGTCTTATCTATTGGCGATTTCGTTTCAATTCACATTCCAAGTAATATTCGGCATGCTAATTACATTGCCGGTTGCCAAATTGCATTATCTCTTATAGTTTCCGAGATATGGACTATCGATAATTTACACCTTAGGCTCTGCTTCTAACTTGGGCCCAAATTGTAAAATGGTCTTATCTATTGACGATTTCGTCCCAATTCACATTCCAAGTGATATTCGGCATGCTAATTACATTGCCGGTTGCGAAATTGCATTATCTCTTATAGTTTCCGAGATATGGACTATCGATAATTTACACCTTAGGCTCTGCTTCTAACTTGGGCCCAAATTGTAAAATGGTCTTATCTATTGGCGATTTCGTTCCAATTCACATTCCAAGTAATATTCGGCATGCTAATTACATTGCCGGTTGCCAAATTGCATTATCTCTTATAGTTTCCGAGATATGGACTATCGATAATTTACACCTTAGGCTCTGCTTCTAACTTGGGCCCAAATTGTAAAATGGTCTTATCTATTGGCGATTTCGTTCCAATTCACATTCCAAGTAATATTCGGCATGCTAATTACATTGCCGGTTGCCAAATTGCATTATCTCTTATAGTTTCCGAGATATGGACTATCAATAATTTACACCTTAGGCTCTGCTTCTAACTTGGGCCCAAATTGTAAAATGGTCTTATCTATTGGCGATTTCGTTCCAGTTCACATTCCAAGTAATATTCGGCATGCTAATTACATTGCCGGTTGCCAAATTGCATTATTTCTTATAGTTTCCGAGATATGGACTATCGATAATTTACACCATAGGCTCTGCTTCTAACTTGGGCCCAAATTGTAAAATGGCCTTATCTATTGGCGATTTCGTCCCAATTCACCTTCCAAGTAATATTCGGCATGCTAATTACATTGCCGGTTGCGAAATTGCATTATCTCTTATAGTTTCCGAGATATGGACTATCGATAATTTACACCTTAGGCTCTGCTTCTAACTTGGGCCCAAATTGTAAAATGGTCTTATCTATTGGCGATTTAGTTGCAATTCACATTCCAAGTAATATTCGGCATGCTAATTACATTGCCGGTTGCCAAATTGCATTATCTCTTATAGTTTCCGAGATATGGACTATCGATAATTTACACCTTAGGCTCTGCTTCTAACTTGGGCCCAAATTGTAAAATGGTCTTATCTATTGGCGATTTCGTTCCAATTCACATTCCAAGTAATATTCGGCATGCTAATTACATTGACGGTTGCCAAATTGCATTATCTCTTATAGTTTCCGGGATATGGACTATCGATAATTTACACCTTAGGCTCTGCTTCTAACTTGGGCCCAATTTGTAAAATGGTCTTATCTATTGGCGATTTCGTTCCAATTCACATTCCAAGTAATATTCGGCATGCTAATTACATTGCCGGTTGCCAAATTGCATTAACTCTTATAGTTTCCGAGATATGGACTATCGATAATTTACACCTTAGGCTCTGCTTCTAACTTGGGCCCAAATTGTAAAATGGTCTTACCTATTGGCGATTTCGTTCCAATTCACATTCCAAGTAATATTCGGCATGCTAATTACATTGCCGGTTGCCAAATTGCATTATCTTTTATAGTTTCCGAGATATGGACTATCGATAATTTACACCTTAGGCTCTGCTTCTAACTTGGGCCCAAATTGTAAAATGGTCTTATCTATTGGCGATTTCGTTCCAATTCACATTCCAAGTAATATTCGGCATGCTAATTACATTGCCGGTTGCCAAATTGCATTATCTCTTATAGTTTCCGAGATATGGACTATCGATAATTTACACCTTAGGCTCTGCTTCTAACTTGGGCCCAAATTGTAAAATGGTCTTATCTATTGGCGATTTCGTTCCAATTCACATTCCAAGTAATATTCGGCATGCTAATTACATTGCCGGTTGCCAAATTGCATTATCTCTTATAGTTTCCGAGATATGGACTATCGATAATTTACACCTTAGGCTCTGCTTCTAACTTGGGCCCAAATTGTAAAATGGTCTTATCTATTGGCGAATTAGTTGCAATTCACATTCCAAGTAATATTCGGCATGCTAATTACATTGCCGGTTGCCAAATTGCATTATCTCTTATAGTTTCCGAGATATGGACTATCGATAATTTACACCTTAGTCTCTGCTTCTAATTTGGGCCCAAATTGTAAAATGGTCTTATCTATTGGCGATTTCGTTCCAATTCACATTCCAAGTAATATTCGGCATGCTAATTACATTGCCGGTTGCCAAATTGCATTATCTCTTATAGTTTCCGAGATATGGACTATCGATAATTTACACCTTAGGCTCTGCTTCTAACTTGGGCCCAAATTGTAAAATGGTCTTATCTATTGGCGATTTCGTTCCAATTCACATTCCAAGTAATATTCGGCATGCTAATTACATTGCCGGTTGCCAAATTGCATTATCTCTTATAGTTTCCGAGATATGGACTATCGATAATTTACACCTTAGGCTCTGCTTCTAACTTGGGCCCAAATTGTAAAATGGTCTTATCTATTGGCGATTTCGTTCCAATTCACATTCCAAGTAATATTCGGCATGCTATTTACATTGCCGGTTGCCAAATTGCATTATCTCTTATAGTTTCCGAGATATGGACTATCGATAATTTACACCTTAGGCTCTGCTTCTAACTTGGGCCCAAATTGTAAAATGGTCTTATCTATTGGCGATTTCGTTCCAATTCACATTCCAAGTAATATTCGGCATGCTAATTACATTGCCGGTTGCCAAATTGCATTATCTCTTATAGTTTCCGAGATATGGACTATCGATAATTTACACCTTAGGCTCTGCTTCTAACTTGGGCCCAAATTGTAAAATGGTCTTATCTATTGGCGAATTAGTTGCAATTCACATTCCAAGTAATATTCGGCATGCTAATTACATTGCCGGTTGCCAAATTGCATTATCACTTATAGTTTCCGAGATATGGACTATCGATAATTTACACCTTAGTCTCTGCTTCTAACTTGGGCCCAAATTGTAAAATGGTCTTATCTATTGGCGATTTCGTTCCAATTCACATTCCAAGTAATATTCGGCATGCTAATTACATTGCCGGTTGCCAAATTGCATTATCTCTTATAGTTTCCGAGATATGGACTATCGATAATTTACACCTTAGGCTCTGCTTCTAACTTGGGCCCAAATTGTAAAATGGTCTTATCTATTGGCGATTTCGTTCCAATTCACATTCCAAGTAATATTCGGCATGCTAATTACATTGCCGGTTGCCAAATTGCATTATCTCTTATAGTTTCCGAGATATGGACTATCGATAATTTACACCTTAGGCTCTGCTTCTAACTTGGGCCCAAATTGTAAAATGGCCTTATCTATTGGCGAATTAGTTGCAATTCACATTCCAAGTAATATTCGGCATGCTAATTACATTGCCGGTTGCCAAATTGCATTATCTCTTATAGTTTCCGAGATATGGACTATCGATAATTTACACCTTAGTCTCTGCTTCTAATTTGGGCCCAAATTGTAAAATGGTCTTATCTATTGGCGATTTCGTTCCAATTCACATTCCAAGTAATATTCGGCATGCTAATTACATTGCCGGTTGCCAAATTGCATTATCTCTTATAGTTTCCGAGATATGGACTATCGATAATTTACACCTTAGGCTCTGCTTCTAACTTGGGCCCAAATTGTAAAATGGTCTTATCTATTGGCGATTTCGTTCCAATTCACATTCCAAGTAATATTCGGCATGCTAATTACATTGCCGGTTGCCAAATTGCATTATCTCTTATAGTTTCCGAGATATGGACTATCGATAATTTACACCTTAGGCTCTGCTTCTAACTTGGGCCCAAATTTTAAATGGTCTTATCTATTGGCGATTTCGTTCCAATTCACATTCCAAGTAATATTCGGCATGCTATTTACATTGCCGGTTGCCAAATTGCATTATCTCTTATAGTTTCCGAGATATGGACTATCGATAATTTACACCTTAGGCTCTGCTTCTAACTTGGGCCCAAATTGTAAAATGGTCTTATCTATTGGCGATTTCGTTCCAATTCACATTCCAAGTAATATTCGGCATGCTAATTACATTGCCGGTTGCCAAATTGCATTATCTCTTATAGTTTCCGAGATATGGACTATCGATAATTTACACCTTAGGCTCTGCTTCTAACTTGGGCCCAAATTGTAAAATGGTCTTATCTATTGGCGAATTAGTTGCAATTCACATTCCAAGTAATATTCGGCATGCTAATTACATTGCCGGTTGCCAAATTGCATTATCACTTATAGTTTCCGAGATATGGACTATCGATAATTTACACCTTAGTCTCTGCTTCTAACTTGGGCCCAAATTGTAAAATGGTCTTATCTATTGGCGATTTCGTTCCAATTCACATTCCAAGTAATATTCGGCATGCTAATTACATTGCCGGTTGCCAAATTGCATTATCTCTTATAGTTTCCGAGATATGGACTATCGATAATTTACACCTTAGGCTCTGCTTCTAACTTGGGCCCAAATTGTAAAATGGTCTTATCTATTGGCGATTTCGTTCCAATTCACATTCCAAGTAATATTCGGCATGCTAATTACATTGCCGGTTGCCAAATTGCATTATCTCTTATAGTTTCCGAGATATGGACTATCGATAATTTACACCTTAGGCTCTGCTTCTAACTTGGGCCCAAATTGTAAAATGGTCTTCTCTATTGGCGATTTCGTCCCAATTCACATTCCAAGTAATATTCGGCATGCTAATTACATTGCCGTTTGCGAAATTGCATTATCTCTTATAGTTTCAGAGATATGGACTATCGATAATTTACACCTTAGGCTCTGCTTCTAACTTGGGCCCAAATTGTAAAATGGTCTTATCTATTGGCGATTTCGTTCCAATTCACATTCCAAGTAATATTCGGCATGCTAATTACATTGCCGGTTGCCAAATTGCATTATCTCTTATAGTTTCCGAGATATGGACTATCGATAATTTACACCTTAGGCTCTGCTTCTAACTTGGGCCCAAATTGTAAAATGGTCTTATCAATTGGCGATTTCGTTCCAATTCACATTCCAAGTAATATTCGGCATGCTAATTACATTGCCGGTTGCCAAATTGCATTAACTTTTATAGTTTCCGAGATATGGACTATCGATAATTTACACCTTAGGCTCTGCTTCTAACTTGGGCCCAAATTGTAAAATGGTCTTATCTATTGGCGATTTCGTTCCAATTCACATTCCAAGTAATATTCGGCATGCTAATTACATTGCCGGTTGCCAAATTGCATTATCTCTTATAGTTTCCGAGATATGGACTATCGATAATTTACACCATAGGCTCTGCTTCTAACTTGGGCCCAAATTGTAAAATGGTCTTATCTATTGGCGATTTCGTTCCAATTCACATTCCAAGTAATATTCGGCATGCTAATTACATTGCCGGTTGCCAAATTGCATTATCTCTTATAGTTTCCGAGATATGGACTATCGATAATTTACACCTTAGGCTCTGCTTCTAACTTGGGCCCAAATTGTAAAATGGTCTTATCTATTGGCGATTTCGTTCCAATTCACATTCCAAGTAATATTCGGCATGCTAATTACATTGCCGGTTGCCAAATTGCATTATCTCTTATAGTTTCCGAGATATGGACTATCGATAATTTACACCTTAGGCTCTGCTTCTAACTTGGGCCCAAATTGTAAAATGGTCTTATCTATTGGCGATTTCGTTCCAATTCACATTCCAAGTAATATTCGGCATGCTAATTACATTGCCGGTTGCCAAATTGAATTATCTCTTATAGTTTCCGAGATATGGACTATCGATAATTTACACCTTAGGCTCTGCTTCTAACTTGGGCCCAAATTGTAAAATGGTCTTACCTATTGGCGATTTCGTTCCAATTCACATTCCAAGTAATATTCGGCATGCTAATTACATTGCCGGTTGCCAAATTGCATTATCTCTTATAGTTTCCGAGATATGGACTATCGATAATTTACACCTTAGGCTCTGCTTCTAACTTGGGCCCAAATTGTAAAATGGTCTTATCTATTGGCGATTTCGTTCCAATTCACATTCCAAGTAATATTCGGCATGCTAATTACATTGCCGGTTGCCAAATTGCATTATCTCTTATAGTTTCCGAGATATGGACTATCGATAATTTACACCTTAGGCTCTGCTTCTAACTTGGGCCCAAATTGTAAAATGGTCTTATCTATTGGCGATTTCGTTCCAACTCACATTCCAAGTAATATTCGGCATGCTAATTACATTGCCGGTTGCCAAATTGCATTAACTATTATAGTTTCCGAGATATGGACTATCGATAATTTACACCTTAGGCTCTGCTTCTAACTTGGGCCCAAATTGTAAAATGGTCTTATCTATTGGCGATTTCGTTCCAATTCACATTCCAAGTAATATTCGGCATGCTAATTACATTGCCGGTTGCCAAATTGCATTATCTCTTATAGTTTCCGAGATATGGACTATCGATAATTTACACCTTAGGCTCTGCTTCTAACTTGGGCCCAAATTGTAAAATGGTCTTATCTATTGGCGATTTCGTTCCAATTCACATTCCAAGTAATATTCGGCATGCTAATTACATTGCCGGTTGCCAAATTGCATTATCTCTTATAGTTTCCGAGATATGGACTATCGATAATTTACACCTTAGGCTCTGCTTCTAACTTGGGCCCAAATTGTAAAATGGTCTTATCTATTGGCGATTTCGTTCCAATTCACATTCCAAGTAATATTCGGCATGCTAATTACATTGCCGGTTGCCAAATTGCATTATCTCTTATAGTTTCCGAGATATGGACTATCGATAATTTACACTTTTGGCTCTGCTTCTAACTTGGGCCCAAATTGTAAAATGGTCTTATCTATTGGCGATTTCGTTCCAATTCACATTCCAAGTAATATTCGGCATGCTAATTACATTGCCGGTTGCCAAATTGCATTATCTCTTATAGTTTCCGAGATATGGACTATCGATAATTTACACTTTAGGCTCTGCTTCTAACTTGGGCCCAAATTGTAAAATGGTCTTATCTATTGGCGATTTCGTTCCAATTCACATTCCAAGTAATATTCGGCATGCTAATTACATTGCCGGTTGCCAAATTGCATTATCTCTTATAGTTTCCGAGATATGGACTATCGATAATTTACACCTTAGGCTCTGCTTCTAACTTGGGCCCAAATTGTAAAATGGTCTTATCTATTGGCGATTTCGTTCCAATTCACACTCCAAGTAATATTCGGCATGCTAATTACATTGCCGGTTGCGAAATTGCATTATCTCTTATAGTTTCCGAGATATGGACTATCGATAATTTACACCTTAGGCTCTGCTTCTAACTTGGGCCCAAATTGTAAAATGGTCTTATCTATTGGCGATTTCGTCCCAATTCACATTCCAAGTAATATTCGGCATGCTAATTACATTGCCGTTTGCGAAATTGCATTATCTCTTATAGTTTCAGAGATATGGACTATCGATAATTTACACCTTAGGCTCTGCTTCTAACTTGGGCCCAAATTGTAAAATGGTCTTATCTATTGGCGATTTCGTTCCAATTCACATTCCAAGTAATATTCGGCATGCTAATTACATTGCCGGTTGCCAAATTGCATTATCTCTTATAGTTTCCGAGATATGGACTATCGATAATTTACACCTTAGGCTCTGCTTCTAACTTGGGCCCAAATTGTAAAATGGTCTTATCAATTGGCGATTTCGTTCCAATTCACATTCCAAGTAATATTCGGCATGCTAATTACATTGCCGGTTGCCAAATTGCATTAACTTTTATAGTTTCCGAGATATGGACTATCGATAATTTACACCTTAGGCCCTGCTTCTAACTTGGGCCCAAATTGTAAAATGGTCTTATCTATTGGCGATTTCGTTCCAATTCACATTCCAAGTAATATTCGGCATGCTAATTACATTGCCGGTTGCCAAATTGCATTATCTCTTATAGTTTCCGAGATATGGACTATCGATAATTTACACCTTAGGCTCTGCTTCTAACTTGGGCCCAAATTGTAAAATGGTCTTATCTATTGGCGATTTCGTTCCAATTCACATTCCAAGTAATATTCGGCATGCTAATTACATTGCCGGTTGCCAAATTGCATTAACTCTTATAGTTTCCGAGATATGGACTATCGATAATTTACACCTTAGGCTCTGCTTCTAACTTGGGACCAAATTGTAAAATGATCTTATCTATTGGCGATTTCGTTCCAATTCACATTCCAAGTAATATTCGGCATGCTAATTACATTGCCGGTTGCCAAATTGCATTATCTCTTATAGTTTCCGAGATATGGACTATCGATAATTTACACCTTAGGCTCTGCTTCTAACTTGGGCCCAAATTGTAAAATGGTCTTATCTATTAGCGATTTCGTTCCAATTCACATTCCAAGTAATATTCGGCATGCTAATTACATTGCCGGTTGCCAAATTGCATTATCTCTTATAGTTTCAGAGATATGGACTATCGATAATTTACACCTTAGGCTCTGCTTCTAACTTGGGCCCAAATTGTAAAATGGCCTTATCTATTGGCGATTTCGTCCCAATTCCCATTCCAAGTAATATTCGGCATGCTAATTACATTGCCGGTTGCGAAATTGCATTATCTCTTATAGTTTCAGAGATATGGACTATCGATAATTTACACCTTAGGCTCTGCTTCTAACTTGGGCCCAAATTGTAAAATGGTCTTATCTATTGGCAATTTCGTTCCAATTCACATTCCAAGTAATATTCGGCATGCTAATTACATTGCCGGTTGCGAAATTGCATTATCTCTTATAGTTTCAGAGATATGGACTATCGATAATTTACACCTTAGGCTCTGCTTCTAACTTGGGCCCAAATTGTAAAATGGTCTTATCTATTGGCAATTTCGTTCCAATTCACATTCCAAGTAATATTCGGCATGCTAATTACATTGCCGGTTGCCAAATTGCATTATCTCTTATAGTTTCCGAGATATGGACTATCGATAATTTACACCTTAGGCTCTGCTTCTAACTTGGGCCCAAATTGTAAAATGGTCTTATCTATTGGCGATTTCGTTCCAATTCACATTCCAAGTAATATTCGGCATGCTAATTACATTGCCGGTTGCCAAATTGAATTATCTCTTATAGTTTCCGATATATGGACTATCGATAATTTACACCTTAGGCTCTGCTTCTAACTTGGGCCCAAATTGTAAAATGGTCTTATCTATTGGCGATTTCGTCCCAATTCACATTCCAAGTGATATTCGGCATGCTAATTACATTGCCGGTTGCGAAAAATTGCATTATCTCTTATAGTTTCCGAGATATGGACTATCAATAATTTACACCTTAGGCTCTGCTTCTAACTTGGGCCCAAATTGTAAAATGGTCTTATCTATTGGCGATTTCGTTCCAATTCACATTCCAAGTAATATTCGGCATGCTAATTACATTGCCGGTTGCCAAATTGCATTATCTCTTATAGTTTCCGAGATATGGACTATCGATAATTTACACCTTAGGCTCTGCTTCTAACTTGGGCCCAAATTGTAAAATGGTCTTATCTATTGGCGATTTCGTTCCAATTCACATTCCAAGTAATATTCGGCATGCTAATTACATTGCCGGTTGCCAAATTGCATTATCTCTTATAGTTTTCGAGATATGGACTATCGATAATTTACACCTTAGGCCCTGCTTCTAACTTGGGCCCAAATTGTAAAATGGTCTTATCTATTGGCGATTTCGTTCCAATTCACATTCCAAGTAATATTCGGCATGCTAATTACATTGCCGGTTGCCAAATTGCATTATCTCTTATAGTTTCCGAGATATGGACTATCGATAATTTACACCTTAGGCTCTGCTTCTAACTTGGGCCCAAATTGTAAAATGGTCTTATCTATTGGCGATTTCGTTCCAATTCACATTCCAAGTAATATTCGGCATGCTAATTACATTGCCGGTTGCCAAATTGCATTAACTCTTATAGTTTCCGAGATATGGACTATCGATAATTTACACCTTAGGCTCTGCTTCTAACTTGGGACCAAATTGTAAAATGATCTTATCTATTGGCGATTTCGTTCCAATTCACATTCCAAGTAATATTCGGCATGCTAATTACATTGCCGGTTGCCAAATTGCATTATCTCTTATAGTTTCCGAGATATGGACTATCGATAATTTACACCTTAGGCTCTGCTTCTAACTTGGGCCCAAATTGTAAAATGGTCTTATCTATTAGCGATTTCGTTCCAATTCACATTCCAAGTAATATTCGGCATGCTAATTACATTGCCGGTTGCCAAATTGCATTATCTCTTATAGTTTCCGAGATATGGACTATCGATAATTTACACCTTAGGCTCTGCTTCTAACTTGGGCCCAAATTGTAAAATGGTCTTATCTATTGGCGATTTCGTTCCAATTCACATTCCAAGTAATATTCGGCATGCTAATTACATTGCCGGTTGCCAAATTGCATTATCTCTTATAGTTTCCGAGATATGGACTATCGATAATTTACACCTTAGGCTCTGCTTCTAACTTGGGCCCAAATTGTAAAATGGTCTTATCTATTGGCGATTTCGTTCCAATTCACATTCCAAGGAATATTCGGCATGCTAATTACATTGCCGGTTGCCAAATTGAATTATCTCTTATAGTTTCCTAGATATGGACTATCGATAATTTACACCTTAGGCTCTGCTTCTAACTTGGGCCCAAATTGTAAAATGGTCTTACCTATTGGCGATTTCGTTCCAATTCACATTCCAAGTAATATTCGGCATGCTAATTACATTGCCGGTTGCCAAATTGCATTATCTCTTATAGTTTCCGAGATATGGACTATCGATAATTTACACCTTAGGCTCTGCTTCTAACTTGGGCCCAAATTGTAAAATGGTCTTATCTATTGGCGATTTCGTTCCAATTCACATTCCAAGTAATATTCGGCATGCTAATTACATTGCCGGTTGCCAAATTGCATTATCTCTTATAGTTTCCGAGATATGGACTATCGATAATTTACACCTTAGGCTCTGCTTCTAACTTGGGCCCAAATTGTAAAATGGTCTTATCTATTGGCGATTTCGTCCCAATTCACATTCCAAGTGATATTCGGCATGCTAATTACATTGCCGGTTGCGAAATTGCATTATCTCTTATAGTTTCCGAGATATGGACTATCAATAATTTACACCTTAGGCTCTGCTTCTAACTTGGGCCCAAATTGTAAAATGGTCTTATCTATTGGCGATTTCGTTCCAATTCACATTCCAAGTAATATTCGGCATGCTAATTACATTGCCGGTTGCCAAATTGCATTATCTCTTATAGTTTCCGAGATATGGACTATCGATAATTTACACCTTAGGCTCTGCTTCTAACTTGGGCCCAAATTGTAAAATGGTTTTATCTATTGGCGATTTCGTTCCAATTCACATTCCAAGTAATATTCGGCATGCTAATTACATTGCCGGTTGCGAAATTGCATTATCTCTTATAGTTTCAGAGATATGGACTATCGATAATTTACACCTTAGGCTCTGCTTCTAACTTGGGCCCAAATTGTAAAATGGCCTTATCTATTGGCGATTTCGTCCCAATTCCCATTCCAAGTAATATTCGGCATGCTAATTACATTGCCGGTTGCGAAATTGCATTATCTCTTATAGTTTCAGAGATATGGACTATCGATAATTTACACCTTAGGCTCTGCTTCTAACTTGGGCCCAAATTGTAAAATGGTCTTATCTATTGGAAATTTCGTTCCAATTCACATTCCAAGTAATATTCGGCATGCTAATTACATTGCCGGTTGCCAAATTGCATTATCTCTTATAGTTTCCGAGATATGGACTATCGATAATTTACACCTTAGGCTCTGCTTCTAACTTGGGCCCAAATTGTAAAATGGTCTTATCTATTGGCGATTTCGTTCCAATTCACATTCCAAGTAATATTCGGCATGCTAATTACATTGCCGGTTGCCAAATTGCATTAACTCTTATAGTTTCCGAGATATGGACTATCGATAATTTACACCTTAGGCTCTGCTTCTAACTTGGGCCCAAATTGTAAAATGATCTTATCTATTGGCGATTTCGTTCCAATTCACATTCCAAGTAATATTCGGCATGCTAATTACATTGCCGGTTGTCAAATTGCATTATCTCTTATAGTTTCCGAGATATGGACTATCGATAATTTACACCATAGGCTCTGCTTATAACTTGGGCCCAAATTGTAAAATAGTCTTATCTATTGGCGATTTCGTTCCAATTCACATTCCAAGTAATATTCGGCATGCTAATTACATTGAAGGTAGCCAAATTGCATTATCTCTTATAGTTTCCGAGATATGGACTATCGATAATTTACACCTTAGGCTCTGCTTCTAACTTGGGCCCAAATTGTAAAATGGTCTTATCTATTGGCGATTTCGTTCCAATTCACATTCCAAGTAATATTCGGCATGCTAATTACATTGCCGGTTGCCAAATTGAATTATCTCTTATAGTTTCCGATATATGGACTATCGATAATTTACACCTTAGGCTCTGCTTCTAACTTGGGCCCAAATTGTAAAATGGTCTTATCTATTGGCGATTTCGTCCCAATTCACATTCCAAGTGATATTCGGCATGCTAATTACATTGCCGGTTGCGAAATTGCATTATCTCTTATAGTTTCCGAGATATGGACTATCAATAATTTACACCTTAGGCTCTGCTTCTAACTTGGGCCCAAATTGTAAAATGGTCTTATCTATTGGCGATTTCGTTCCAATTCACATTCCAAGTAATATTCGGCATGCTAATTACATTGCCGGTTGCCAAATTGCATTATCTCTTATAGTTTCCGAGATATGGACTATCGATAATTTACACCTTAGGCTCTGCTTCTAACTTGGGCCCAAATTGTAAAATGGTCTTATCTATTGGCGATTTCGTTCCAATTCACATTCCAAGTAATATTCGGCATGCTAATTACATTGCCGGTTGCCAAATTGCATTATCTCTTATAGTTTTCGAGATATGGACTATCGATAATTTACACCTTAGGCCCTGCTTCTAACTTGGGCCCAAATTGTAAAATGGTCTTATCTATTGGCGATTTCGTTCCAATTCACATTCCAAGTAATATTCGGCATGCTAATTACATTGCCGGTTGCCAAATTGCATTATCTCTTATAGTTTCCGAGATATGGACTATCGATAATTTACACCTTAGGCTCTGCTTCTAACTTGGGCCCAAATTGTAAAATGGTCTTATCTATTGGCGATTTAGTTGCAATTCACATTCCAAGTAATATTCGGCATGCTAATTACATTGCCGGTTGCCAAATTGCATTATCTCTTATAGTTTCCGAGATATGGACTATCGATAATTTACACCTTAGGCTCTGCTTCTAACTTGGGCCCAAATTGTAAAATGGTCTTATCTATTGGCGATTTCGTTCCAATTCACATTCCAAGTAATATTCGGCATGCTAATTACATTACCGGTTGCCAAATTGCATTATCTCTTATAGTTTCCGAGATATGGACTATCGATAATTTACACCTTAGTCTCTGCTTCTAACTTGGGCCCAAATTGTAAAATGGTCTTATCTATTGGCGATTTGGTTCCAATTCACACTCCAAGTAATATTCGGCATGCTAATTACATTGCCGGTTGCGAAATTGCATTATCTCTTATAGTTTCCGAGATATGGACTATCGATAATTTACACCTTAGGCTCTGCTTCTAACTTGGGCCCAAATTGTAAAATGGTCTTATCTATTGGCGATTTCGTTCCAATTCACATTCCAAGTAATATTCGGCATGCTAATTACATTGCCGGTTGCCAAATTGCATTATCTCTTATAGTTTCCGAGATATAGACTATCGATAATTTACACCTTAGGCTCTGCTTCTAACTTGGGCCCAAATTGTAAAATGGTCTTATCTATTGGCGATTTCGTTCCAATTCACATTCCAAGTAATATTCGGCATGCTAATTACATTGCCGGTTGCCAAATTGCATTATCTCTTATAGTTTCCGAGATATGGACTATCGATAACTTACACCTTAGGCTCTGCTTCTAACTTGGGCCCAAATTGTAAAATGGTCTTATCTATTGGCGATTTCGTCTCAATTCACATTCCAAGTGATATTCGGCATGCTAATTACATTGCCGGTTGCGAAATTGCATTATCTCTTATAGTTTCCGAGATATGGACTATCAATAATTTACACCTTAGGCTCTGCTTCTAACTTGGGCCCAAATTGTAAAATGGTCTTATCTATTGGCGATTTCGTTCCAATTCACATTCCAAGTAATATTCGGCATGCTAATTACATTGCCGGTTGCCAAATTGCATTATCTCTTATAGTTTCCGAGATATGGACTATCGATAATTTACACCTTAGGCTCTGCTTCTAACTTGGGCCCAAATTGTAAAATGGTCTTATCTATTGGCGATTTCGTTTCAATTCACATTCCAAGTAATATTCGGCATGCTAATTACATTGCCGGTTGCCAAATTGCATTATCTCTTATAGTTTCCGAGATATGGACTATCGATAATTTACACCTTAGGCTCTGCTTCTAACTTGGGCCCAAATTGTAAAATGGTCTTATCTATTGACGATTTCGTCCCAATTCACATTCCAAGTGATATTCGGCATGCTAATTACATTGCCGGTTGCCAAATTGCATTATCTCTTATAGTTTCCGAGATATGGACTATCAATAATTTACACCTTAGGCTCTGCTTCTAACTTGGGCCCAAATTGTAAAATGGTCTTATCTATTGGCGATTTCGTTCCAATTCACATTCCAAGTAATATTCGGCATGCTAATTACATTGCCGGTTGCCAAATTGCATTATCTCTTATAGTTTCCGAGATATGGACTATCGATAATTTACACCTTAGGCTCTGCTTCTAACTTGGGCCCAAATTGTAAAATGGTTTTATCTATTGGCGATTTCGTTCCAATTCACATTCCAAGTAATATTCGGCATGCTAATTACATTGCCGGTTGCGAAATTGCATTATCTCTTATAGTTTCAGAGATATGGACTATCGATAATTTACACCTTAGGCTCTGCTTCTAACTTGGGCCCAAATTGTAAAATGGCCTTATCTATTGGCGATTTCGTCCCAATTCCCATTCCAAGTAATATTCGGCATGCTAATTACATTGCCGGTTGCGAAATTGCATTATCTCTTATAGTTTCAGAGATATGGACTATCGATAATTTACACCTTAGGCTCTGCTTCTAACTTGGGCCCAAATTGTAAAATGGTCTTATCTATTGGAAATTTCGTTCCAATTCACATTCCAAGTAATATTCGGCATGCTAATTACATTGCCGGTTGCCAAATTGCATTATCTCTTATAGTTTCCGAGATATGGACTATCGATAATTTACACCTTAGGCTCTGCTTCTAACTTGGGCCCAAATTGTAAAATGGTCTTATCTATTGGCGATTTCGTTCCAATTCACATTCCAAGTAATATTCGGCATGCTAATTACATTGCCGGTTGCCAAATTGCATTAACTCTTATAGTTTCCGAGATATGGACTATCGATAATTTACACCTTAGGCTCTGCTTCTAACTTGGGCCCAAATTGTAAAATGATCTTATCTATTGGCGATTTCGTTCCAATTCACATTCCAAGTAATATTCGGCATGCTAATTACATTGCCGGTTGTCAAATTGCATTATCTCTTATAGTTTCCGATATATGGACTATCGATAATTTACACCTTAGGCTCTGCTTCTAACTTGGGCCCAAATTGTAAAATGGTCTTATCTATTGGCGATTTCGTTCCAATTCACATTCCAAGTAATATTCGGCATGCTAATTACATTGCCGGTTGCCAAATTGCATTATCTCTTATAGTTTCCGAGATATGGACTATCGATAATTTACACCTTAGGCTCTGCTTCTAACTTGGGCCCAAATTGTAAAATGGTCTTATCTATTGGCGATTTCGTTCCAATTCACATTCCAAGTAATATTCGGCATGCTAATTACATTGCCGGTTGCCAAATTGCATTATCTCTTATAGTTTTCGAGATATGGACTATCGATAATTTACACCTTAGGCCCTGCTTCTAACTTGGGCCCAAATTGTAAAATGGTCTTATCTATTGGCGATTTCGTTCCAATTCACATTCCAAGTAATATTCGGCATGCTAATTACATTGCCGGTTGCCAAATTGCATTATCTCTTATAGTTTCCGAGATATGGACTATCGATAATTTACACCTTAGGCTCTGCTTCTAACTTGGGCCCAAATTGTAAAATGGTCTTATCTATTGGCGATTTAGTTGCAATTCATATTCCAAGTAATATTCGGCATGCTAAATACATTGCCGGTTGCCAAATTGCATTATCTCTTATAGTTTCCGAGATATGGACTATCGATAATTTACACCTTAGGCTCTGCTTCTAACTTGGGCCCAAATTGTAAAATGGTCTTATCTATTGGCGATTTCGTTCCAATTCACATTCCAAGTAATATTCGGCATGCTAATTACATTACCGGTTGCCAAATTGCATTATCTCTTATAGTTTCCGAGATATGGACTATCGATAATTTACACCTTAGTCTCTGCTTCTAACTTGGGCCCAAATTGTAAAATGGTCTTATCTATTGGCGATTTGGTTCCAATTCACACTCCAAGTAATATTCGGCATGCTAATTACATTGCCGGTTGCGAAATTGCATTATCTCTTATAGTTTCCGAGATATGGACTATCGATAATTTACACCTTAGGCTCTGCTTCTAACTTGGGCCCAAATTGTAAAATGGTCTTATCTATTGGCGATTTCGTTCCAATTCACATTCCAAGTAATATTCGGCATGCTAATTACATTGCCGGTTGCCAAATTGCATTATCTCTTATAGTTTCCGAGATATAGACTATCGATAATTTACACCTTAGGCTCTGCTTCTAACTTGGGCCCAAATTGTAAAATGGTCTTATCTATTGGCGATTTCGTTCCAATTCACATTCCAAGTAATATTCGGCATGCTAATTACATTGCCGGTTGCCAAATTGCATTATCTCTTATAGTTTCCGAGATATGGACTATCGATAACTTACACCTTAGGCTCTGCTTCTAACTTGGGCCCAAATTGTAAAATGGTCTTATCTATTGGCGATTTCGTCTCAATTCACATTCCAAGTGATATTCGGCATGCTAATTACATTGCCGGTTGCGAAATTGCATTATCTCTTATAGTTTCCGAGATATGGACTATCAATAATTTACACCTTAGGCTCTGCTTCTAACTTGGGCCCAAATTGTAAAATGGTCTTATCTATTGGCGATTTCGTTCCAATTCACATTCCAAGTAATATTCGGCATGCTAATTACATTGCCGGTTGCCAAATTGCATTATCTCTTATAGTTTCCGAGATATGGACTATCGATAATTTACACCTTAGGCTCTGCTTCTAACTTGGGCCCAAATTGTAAAATGGTCTTATCTATTGGCGATTTCGTTTCAATTCACATTCCAAGTAATATTCGGCATGCTAATTACATTGCCGGTTGCCAAATTGCATTATCTCTTATAGTTTCCGAGATATGGACTATCGATAATTTACACCTTAGGCTCTGCTTCTAACTTGGGCCCAAATTGTAAAATGGTCTTATCTATTGACGATTTCGTCCCAATTCACATTCCAAGTGATATTCGGCATGCTAATTACATTGCCGGTTGCGAAATTGCATTATCTCTTATAGTTTCCGAGATATGGACTATCGATAATTTACACCTTAGGCTCTGCTTCTAACTTGGGCCCAAATTGTAAAATGGTCTTATCTATTGGCGATTTCGTTCCAATTCACATTCCAAGTAATATTCGGCATGCTAATTACATTGCCGGTTGCCAAATTGCATTATCTCTTATAGTTTCCGAGATATGGACTATCGATAATTTACACCTTAGGCTCTGCTTCTAACTTGGGCCCAAATTGTAAAATGGTCTTATCTATTGGCGATTTCGTTCCAATTCACATTCCAAGTAATATTCGGCATGCTAATTACATTGCCGGTTGCCAAATTGCATTATCTCTTATAGTTTCCGAGATATGGACTATCGATAATTTACACCTTAGGCTCTGCTTCTAACTTGGGCCCAAATTGTAAAATGGTCTTATCTATTGGCGATTTCGTTCCAATTCACATTCCAAGTAATATTCGGCATGCTAATTACATTGCCGGTTGCCAAATTGAATTATCTCTTATAGTTTCCGATATATGGACTATCGATAATTTACACCTTAGGCTCTGCTTCTAACTTGGGCCCAAATTGTAAAATGGTCTTATCTATTGGCGATTTCGTCCCAATTCACATTCCAAGTGATATTCGGCATGCTAATTACATTGCCGGTTGCGAAATTGCATTATCTCTTATAGTTTCCGAGATATGGACTATCAATAATTTACACCTTAGGCTCTGCTTCTAACTTGGGCCCAAATTGTAAAATGGTCTTATCTATTGGCGATTTCGTTCCAATTCACATTCCAAGTAATATTCGGCATGCTAATTACATTGCCGGTTGCCAAATTGCATTATCTCTTATAGTTTCCGAGATATGGACTATCGATAATTTACACCTTAGGCTCTGCTTCTAACTTGGGCCCAAATTGTAAAATGGTCTTATCTATTGGCGATTTCGTTCCAATTCACATTCCAAGTAATATTCGGCATGCTAATTACATTGCCGGTTGCCAAATTGCATTATCTCTTATAGTTTTCGAGATATGGACTATCGATAATTTACACCTTAGGCCCTGCTTCTAACTTGGGCCCAAATTGTAAAATGGTCTTATCTATTGGCGATTTCGTTCCAATTCACATTCCAAGTAATATTCGGCATGCTAATTACATTGCCGGTTGCCAAATTGCATTATCTCTTATAGTTTCCGAGATATGGACTATCGATAATTTACACCTTAGGCTCTGCTTCTAACTTGGGCCCAAATTGTAAAATGGTCTTATCTATTGGCGATTTAGTTGCAATTCACATTCCAAGTAATATTCGGCATGCTAATTACATTGCCGGTTGCCAAATTGCATTATCTCTTATAGTTTCCGAGATATGGACTATCGATAATTTACACCTTAGGCTCTGCTTCTAACTTGGGCCCAAATTGTAAAATGGTCTTATCTATTGGCGATTTCGTTCCAATTCACATTCCAAGTAATATTCGGCATGCTAATTACATTACCGGTTGCCAAATTGCATTATCTCTTATAGTTTCCGAGATATGGACTATCGATAACTTACACCTTAGGCTCTGCTTCTAACTTGGGCCCAAATTGTAAAATGGTCTTATCTATTGGCGATTTCGTCTCAATTCACATTCCAAGTGATATTCGGCATGCTAATTACATTGCCGGTTGCGAAATTGCATTATCTCTTATAGTTTCCGAGATATGGACTATCAATAATTTACACCTTAGGCTCTGCTTCTAACTTGGGCCCAAATTGTAAAATGGTCTTATCTATTGGCGATTTCGTTCCAATTCACATTCCAAGTAATATTCGGCATGCTAATTACATTGCCGGTTGCCAAATTGCATTATCTCTTATAGTTTCCGAGATATGGACTATCGATAATTTACACCTTAGGCTCTGCTTCTAACTTGGGCCCAAATTGTAAAATGGTCTTATCTATTGGCGATTTCGTTTCAATTCACATTCCAAGTAATATTCGGCATGCTAATTACATTGCCGGTTGCCAAATTGCATTATCTCTTATAGTTTCCGAGATATGGACTATCGATAATTTACACCTTAGGCTCTGCTTCTAACTTGGGCCCAAATTGTAAAATGGTCTTATCTATTGACGATTTCGTCCCAATTCACATTCCAAGTGATATTCGGCATGCTAATTACATTGCCGGTTGCGAAATTGCATTATCTCTTATAGTTTCCGAGATATGGACTATCGATAATTTACACCTTAGGCTCTGCTTCTAACTTGGGCCCAAATTGTAAAATGGTCTTATCTATTGGCGATTTCGTTCCAATTCACATTCCAAGTAATATTCGGCATGCTAATTACATTGCCGGTTGCCAAATTGCATTATCTCTTATAGTTTCCGAGATATGGACTATCGATAATTTACACCTTAGGCTCTGCTTCTAACTTGGGCCCAAATTGTAAAATGGTCTTATCTATTGGCGATTTCGTTCCAATTCACATTCCAAGTAATATTCGGCATGCTAATTACATTGCCGGTTGCCAAATTGCATTATCTCTTATAGTTTCCGAGATATGGACTATCAATAATTTACACCTTAGGCTCTGCTTCTAACTTGGGCCCAAATTGTAAAATGGTCTTATCTATTGGCGATTTCGTTCCAGTTCACATTCCAAGTAATATTCGGCATGCTAATTACATTGCCGGTTGCCAAATTGCATTATTTCTTATAGTTTCCGAGATATGGACTATCGATAATTTACACCATAGGCTCTGCTTCTAACTTGGGCCCAAATTGTAAAATGGCCTTATCTATTGGCGATTTCGTCCCAATTCACCTTCCAAGTAATATTCGGCATGCTAATTACATTGCCGGTTGCGAAATTGCATTATCTCTTATAGTTTCCGAGATATGGACTATCGATAATTTACACCTTAGGCTCTGCTTCTAACTTGGGCCCAAATTGTAAAATGGTCTTATCTATTGGCGATTTAGTTGCAATTCACATTCCAAGTAATATTCGGCATGCTAATTACATTGCCGGTTGCCAAATTGCATTATCTCTTATAGTTTCCGAGATATGGACTATCGATAATTTACACCTTAGGCTCTGCTTCTAACTTGGGCCCAAATTGTAAAATGGTCTTATCTATTGGCGATTTCGTTCCAATTCACATTCCAAGTAATATTCGGCATGCTAATTACATTGACGGTTGCCAAATTGCATTATCTCTTATAGTTTCCGGGATATGGACTATCGATAATTTACACCTTAGGCTCTGCTTCTAACTTGGGCCCAATTTGTAAAATGGTCTTATCTATTGGCGATTTCGTTCCAATTCACATTCCAAGTAATATTCGGCATGCTAATTACATTGCCGGTTGCCAAATTGCATTAACTCTTATAGTTTCCGAGATATGGACTATCGATAATTTACACCTTAGGCTCTGCTTCTAACTTGGGCCCAAATTGTAAAATGGTCTTACCTATTGGCGATTTCGTTCCAATTCACATTCCAAGTAATATTCGGCATGCTAATTACATTGCCGGTTGCCAAATTGCATTATCTTTTATAGTTTCCGAGATATGGACTATCGATAATTTACACCTTAGGCTCTGCTTCTAACTTGGGCCCAAATTGTAAAATGGTCTTATCTATTGGCGATTTCGTTCCAATTCACATTCCAAGTAATATTCGGCATGCTAATTACATTGCCGGTTGCCAAATTGCATTATCTCTTATAGTTTCCGAGATATGGACTATCGATAATTTACACCTTAGGCTCTGCTTCTAACTTGGGCCCAAATTGTAAAATGGTCTTATCTATTGGCGATTTCGTTCCAATTCACATTCCAAGTAATATTCGGCATGCTAATTACATTGCCGGTTGCCAAATTGCATTATCTCTTATAGTTTCCGAGATATGGACTATCGATAATTTACACCTTAGGCTCTGCTTCTAACTTGGGCCCAAATTGTAAAATGGTCTTATCTATTGGCGAATTAGTTGCAATTCACATTCCAAGTAATATTCGGCATGCTAATTACATTGCCGGTTGCCAAATTGCATTATCTCTTATAGTTTCCGAGATATGGACTATCGATAATTTACACCTTAGTCTCTGCTTCTAATTTGGGCCCAAATTGTAAAATGGTCTTATCTATTGGCGATTTCGTTCCAATTCACATTCCAAGTAATATTCGGCATGCTAATTACATTGCCGGTTGCCAAATTGCATTATCTCTTATAGTTTCCGAGATATGGACTATCGATAATTTACACCTTAGGCTCTGCTTCTAACTTGGGCCCAAATTGTAAAATGGTCTTATCTATTGGCGATTTCGTTCCAATTCACATTCCAAGTAATATTCGGCATGCTAATTACATTGCCGGTTGCCAAATTGCATTATCTCTTATAGTTTCCGAGATATGGACTATCGATAATTTACACCTTAGGCTCTGCTTCTAACTTGGGCCCAAATTGTAAAATGGTCTTATCTATTGGCGATTTCGTTCCAATTCACATTCCAAGTAATATTCGGCATGCTATTTACATTGCCGGTTGCCAAATTGCATTATCTCTTATAGTTTCCGAGATATGGACTATCGATAATTTACACCTTAGGCTCTGCTTCTAACTTGGGCCCAAATTGTAAAATGGTCTTATCTATTGGCGATTTCGTTCCAATTCACATTCCAAGTAATATTCGGCATGCTAATTACATTGCCGGTTGCCAAATTGCATTATCTCTTATAGTTTCCGAGATATGGACTATCGATAATTTACACCTTAGGCTCTGCTTCTAACTTGGGCCCAAATTGTAAAATGGTCTTATCTATTGGCGAATTAGTTGCAATTCACATTCCAAGTAATATTCGGCATGCTAATTACATTGCCGGTTGCCAAATTGCATTATCACTTATAGTTTCCGAGATATGGACTATCGATAATTTACACCTTAGTCTCTGCTTCTAACTTGGGCCCAAATTGTAAAATGGTCTTATCTATTGGCGATTTCGTTCCAATTCACATTCCAAGTAATATTCGGCATGCTAATTACATTGCCGGTTGCCAAATTGCATTATCTCTTATAGTTTCCGAGATATGGACTATCGATAATTTACACCTTAGGCTCTGCTTCTAACTTGGGCCCAAATTGTAAAATGGTCTTATCTATTGGCGATTTCGTTCCAATTCACATTCCAAGTAATATTCGGCATGCTAATTACATTGCCGGTTGCCAAATTGCATTATCTCTTATAGTTTCCGAGATATGGACTATCGATAATTTACACCTTAGGCTCTGCTTCTAACTTGGGCCCAAATTGTAAAATGGCCTTATCTATTGGCGAATTAGTTGCAATTCACATTCCAAGTAATATTCGGCATGCTAATTACATTGCCGGTTGCCAAATTGCATTATCTCTTATAGTTTCCGAGATATGGACTATCGATAATTTACACCTTAGTCTCTGCTTCTAATTTGGGCCCAAATTGTAAAATGGTCTTATCTATTGGCGATTTCGTTCCAATTCACATTCCAAGTAATATTCGGCATGCTAATTACATTGCCGGTTGCCAAATTGCATTATCTCTTATAGTTTCCGAGATATGGACTATCGATAATTTACACCTTAGGCTCTGCTTCTAACTTGGGCCCAAATTGTAAAATGGTCTTATCTATTGGCGATTTCGTTCCAATTCACATTCCAAGTAATATTCGGCATGCTAATTACATTGCCGGTTGCCAAATTGCATTATCTCTTATAGTTTCCGAGATATGGACTATCGATAATTTACACCTTAGTCTCTGCTTCTAACTTGGGCCCAAATTGTAAAATGGTCTTATCTATTGGCGATTTCGTTCCAATTCACATTCCAAGTAATATTCGGCATGCTAATTACATTGCCGGTTGCCAAATTGCATTATCTCTTATAGTTTCCGAGATATGGACTATCGATAATTTACACCTTAGGCTCTGCTTCTAACTTGGGCCCAAATTGTAAAATGGTCTTATCTATTGGCGATTTCGTTCCAATTCACATTCCAAGTAATATTCGGCATGCTAATTACATTGCCGGTTGCCAAATTGCATTATCTCTTATAGTTTCCGAGATATGGACTATCGATAATTTACACCTTAGGCTCTGCTTCTAACTTGGGCCCAAATTTTAAAATGGTCTTATCTATTGGCGATTTCGTTCCAATTCACATTCCAAGTAATATTCGGCATGCTAATTACATTGCCGGTTGCCAAATTGCATTATCTCTTATAGTTTCCGAGATATGGACTATCGATAATTTACACCTTAGGCTCTGCTTCTAACTTGGGCCCAAATTGTAAAATGGTCTTATCTATTGGCGATTTCGTTCCAATTCACATTCCAAGTAATATTCGGCATGCTAATTACATTGCCGGTTGCCAAATTGCATTATCTCTTATAGTTTCCGAGATATGGACTATCGATAATTTACACCTTAGGCTCTGCTTCTAACTTGGGCCCAAATTGTAAAATGGTCTTATCTATTGGCGATTTCGTTCCAATTCACATTCCAAGTAATATTCGGCATGCTAATTACATTGCCGGTTGCCAAATTGCATTATCTCTTATAGTTTCCGAGATATGGACTATCGATAATTTACACCTTAGGCTCTGCTTCTAACTTGGGCCCAAATTGTAAAATGGTCTTATCTATTGGCGAATTAGTTGCAATTCACATTCCAAGTAATATTCGGCATGCTAATTACATTGCCGGTTGCCAAATTGCATTATCACTTATAGTTTCCGAGATATGGACTATCGATAATTTACACCTTAGTCTCTGCTTCTAACTTGGGCCCAAATTGTAAAATGGTCTTATCTATTGGCGATTTCGTTCCAATTCACATTCCAAGTAATATTCGGCATGCTAATTACATTGCCGGTTGCCAAATTGCATTATCTCTTATAGTTTCCGAGATATGGACTATCGATAATTTACACCTTAGGCTCTGCTTCTAACTTGGGCCCAAATTGTAAAATGGTCTTATCTATTGGCGATTTCGTTCCAATTCACATTCCAAGTAATATTCGGCATGCTAATTACATTGCCGGTTGCCAAATTGCATTATCTCTTATAGTTTCCGAGATATGGACTATCGATAATTTACACCTTAGGCTCTGCTTCTAACTTGGGCCCAAATTGTAAAATGGCCTTATCTATTGGCGAATTAGTTGCAATTCACATTCCAAGTAATATTCGGCATGCTAATTACATTGCCGGTTGCCAAATTGCATTATCTCTTATAGTTTCCGAGATATGGACTATCGATAATTTACACCTTAGTCTCTGCTTCTAATTTGGGCCCAAATTGTAAAATGGTCTTATCTATTGGCGATTTCGTTCCAATTCACATTCCAAGTAATATTCGGCATGCTAATTACATTGCCGGTTGCCAAATTGCATTATCTCTTATAGTTTCCGAGATATGGACTATCGATAATTTACACCTTAGGCTCTGCTTCTAACTTGGGCCCAAATTGTAAAATGGCCTTATCTATTGGCGAATTAGTTGCAATTCACATTCCAAGTAATATTCGGCATGCTAATTACATTGCCGGTTGCCAAATTGCATTATCTCTTATAGTTTCCGAGATATGGACTATCGATAATTTACACCTTAGTCTCTGCTTCTAATTTGGGCCCAAATTGTAAAATGGTCTTATCTATTGGCGATTTCGTTCCAATTCACATTCCAAGTAATATTCGGCATGCTAATTACATTGCCGGTTGCCAAATTGCATTATCTCTTATAGTTTCCGAGATATGGACTATCGATAATTTACACCTTAGGCTCTGCTTCTAACTTGGGCCCAAATTGTAAAATGGTCTTATCTATTGGCGATTTCGTTCCAATTCACATTCCAAGTAATATTCGGCATGCTAATTACATTGCCGGTTGCCAAATTGCATTATCTCTTATAGTTTCCGAGATATGGACTATCGATAATTTACACCTTAGGCTCTGCTTCTAACTTGGGCCCAAATTTTAAATGGTCTTATCTATTGGCGATTTCGTTCCAATTCACATTCCAAGTAATATTCGGCATGCTATTTACATTGCCGGTTGCCAAATTGCATTATCTCTTATAGTTTCCGAGATATGGACTATCGATAATTTACACCTTAGGCTCTGCTTCTAACTTGGGCCCAAATTGTAAAATGGTCTTATCTATTGGCGATTTCGTTCCAATTCACATTCCAAGTAATATTCGGCATGCTAATTACATTGCCGGTTGCCAAATTGCATTATCTCTTATAGTTTCCGAGATATGGACTATCGATAATTTACACCTTAGGCTCTGCTTCTAACTTGGGCCCAAATTGTAAAATGGTCTTATCTATTGGCGAATTAGTTGCAATTCACATTCCAAGTAATATTCGGCATGCTAATTACATTGCCGGTTGCCAAATTGCATTATCACTTATAGTTTCCGAGATATGGACTATCGATAATTTACACCTTAGTCTCTGCTTCTAACTTGGGCCCAAATTGTAAAATGGTCTTATCTATTGGCGATTTCGTTCCAATTCACATTCCAAGTAATATTCGGCATGCTAATTACATTGCCGGTTGCCAAATTGCATTATCTCTTATAGTTTCCGAGATATGGACTATCGATAATTTACACCTTAGGCTCTGCTTCTAACTTGGGCCCAAATTGTAAAATGGTCTTATCTATTGGCGATTTCGTTCCAATTCACATTCCAAGTAATATTCGGCATGCTAATTACATTGCCGGTTGCCAAATTGCATTATCTCTTATAGTTTCCGAGATATGGACTATCGATAATTTACACCTTAGGCTCTGCTTCTAACTTGGGCCCAAATTGTAAAATGGTCTTATCTATTGGCGATTTCGTTCCAATTCACATTCCAAGTAATATTCGGCATGCTAATTACATTGCCGGTTGCCAAATTGCATTATCTCTTATAGTTTCCGAGATATGGACTATCAATAATTTACACCTTAGGCTCTGCTTCTAACTTGGGCCCAAATTGTAAAATGGTCTTATCTATTGGCGATTTCGTTCCAGTTCACATTCCAAGTAATATTCGGCATGCTAATTACATTGCCGGTTGCCAAATTGCATTATTTCTTATAGTTTCCGAGATATGGACTATCGATAATTTACACCATAGGCTCTGCTTCTAACTTGGGCCCAAATTGTAAAATGGCCTTATCTATTGGCGATTTCGTCCCAATTCACCTTCCAAGTAATATTCGGCATGCTAATTACATTGCCGGTTGCGAAATTGCATTATCTCTTATAGTTTCCGAGATATGGACTATCGATAATTTACACCTTAGGCTCTGCTTCTAACTTGGGCCCAAATTGTAAAATGGTCTTATCTATTGGCGATTTAGTTGCAATTCACATTCCAAGTAATATTCGGCATGCTAATTACATTGCCGGTTGCCAAATTGCATTATCTCTTATAGTTTCCGAGATATGGACTATCGATAATTTACACCTTAGGCTCTGCTTCTAACTTGGGCCCAAATTGTAAAATGGTCTTATCTATTGGCGATTTCGTTCCAATTCACATTCCAAGTAATATTCGGCATGCTAATTACATTGACGGTTGCCAAATTGCATTATCTCTTATAGTTTCCGGGATATGGACTATCGATAATTTACACCTTAGGCTCTGCTTCTAACTTGGGCCCAATTTGTAAAATGGTCTTATCTATTGGCGATTTCGTTCCAATTCACATTCCAAGTAATATTCGGCATGCTAATTACATTGCCGGTTGCCAAATTGCATTAACTCTTATAGTTTCCGAGATATGGACTATCGATAATTTACACCTTAGGCTCTGCTTCTAACTTGGGCCCAAATTGTAAAATGGTCTTACCTATTGGCGATTTCGTTCCAATTCACATTCCAAGTAATATTCGGCATGCTAATTACATTGCCGGTTGCCAAATTGCATTATCTTTTATAGTTTCCGAGATATGGACTATCGATAATTTACACCTTAGGCTCTGCTTCTAACTTGGGCCCAAATTGTAAAATGGTCTTATCTATTGGCGATTTCGTTCCAATTCACATTCCAAGTAATATTCGGCATGCTAATTACATTGCCGGTTGCCAAATTGCATTATCTCTTATAGTTTCCGAGATATGGACTATCGATAATTTACACCTTAGGCTCTGCTTCTAACTTGGGCCCAAATTGTAAAATGGTCTTATCTATTGGCGATTTCGTTCCAATTCACATTCCAAGTAATATTCGGCATGCTAATTACATTGCCGGTTGCCAAATTGCATTATCTCTTATAGTTTCCGAGATATGGACTATCGATAATTTACACCTTAGGCTCTGCTTCTAACTTGGGCCCAAATTGTAAAATGGTCTTATCTATTGGCGAATTAGTTGCAATTCACATTCCAAGTAATATTCGGCATGCTAATTACATTGCCGGTTGCCAAATTGCATTATCTCTTATAGTTTCCGAGATATGGACTATCGATAATTTACACCTTAGTCTCTGCTTCTAATTTGGGCCCAAATTGTAAAATGGTCTTATCTATTGGCGATTTCGTTCCAATTCACATTCCAAGTAATATTCGGCATGCTAATTACATTGCCGGTTGCCAAATTGCATTATCTCTTATAGTTTCCGAGATATGGACTATCGATAATTTACACCTTAGGCTCTGCTTCTAACTTGGGCCCAAATTGTAAAATGGTCTTATCTATTGGCGATTTCGTTCCAATTCACATTCCAAGTAATATTCGGCATGCTAATTACATTGCCGGTTGCCAAATTGCATTATCTCTTATAGTTTCCGAGATATGGACTATCGATAATTTACACCTTAGGCTCTGCTTCTAACTTGGGCCCAAATTGTAAAATGGTCTTATCTATTGGCGATTTCGTTCCAATTCACATTCCAAGTAATATTCGGCATGCTATTTACATTGCCGGTTGCCAAATTGCATTATCTCTTATAGTTTCCGAGATATGGACTATCGATAATTTACACCTTAGGCTCTGCTTCTAACTTGGGCCCAAATTGTAAAATGGTCTTATCTATTGGCGATTTCGTTCCAATTCACATTCCAAGTAATATTCGGCATGCTAATTACATTGCCGGTTGCCAAATTGCATTATCTCTTATAGTTTCCGAGATATGGACTATCGATAATTTACACCTTAGGCTCTGCTTCTAACTTGGGCCCAAATTGTAAAATGGTCTTATCTATTGGCGAATTAGTTGCAATTCACATTCCAAGTAATATTCGGCATGCTAATTACATTGCCGGTTGCCAAATTGCATTATCACTTATAGTTTCCGAGATATGGACTATCGATAATTTACACCTTAGTCTCTGCTTCTAACTTGGGCCCAAATTGTAAAATGGTCTTATCTATTGGCGATTTCGTTCCAATTCACATTCCAAGTAATATTCGGCATGCTAATTACATTGCCGGTTGCCAAATTGCATTATCTCTTATAGTTTCCGAGATATGGACTATCGATAATTTACACCTTAGGCTCTGCTTCTAACTTGGGCCCAAATTGTAAAATGGTCTTATCTATTGGCGATTTCGTTCCAATTCACATTCCAAGTAATATTCGGCATGCTAATTACATTGCCGGTTGCCAAATTGCATTATCTCTTATAGTTTCCGAGATATGGACTATCGATAATTTACACCTTAGGCTCTGCTTCTAACTTGGGCCCAAATTGTAAAATGGCCTTATCTATTGGCGAATTAGTTGCAATTCACATTCCAAGTAATATTCGGCATGCTAATTACATTGCCGGTTGCCAAATTGCATTATCTCTTATAGTTTCCGAGATATGGACTATCGATAATTTACACCTTAGTCTCTGCTTCTAATTTGGGCCCAAATTGTAAAATGGTCTTATCTATTGGCGATTTCGTTCCAATTCACATTCCAAGTAATATTCGGCATGCTAATTACATTGCCGGTTGCCAAATTGCATTATCTCTTATAGTTTCCGAGATATGGACTATCGATAATTTACACCTTAGGCTCTGCTTCTAACTTGGGCCCAAATTGTAAAATGGTCTTATCTATTGGCGATTTCGTTCCAATTCACATTCCAAGTAATATTCGGCATGCTAATTACATTGCCGGTTGCCAAATTGCATTATCTCTTATAGTTTCCGAGATATGGACTATCGATAATTTACACCTTAGGCTCTGCTTCTAACTTGGGCCCAAATTTTAAATGGTCTTATCTATTGGCGATTTCGTTCCAATTCACATTCCAAGTAATATTCGGCATGCTATTTACATTGCCGGTTGCCAAATTGCATTATCTCTTATAGTTTCCGAGATATGGACTATCGATAATTTACACCTTAGGCTCTGCTTCTAACTTGGGCCCAAATTGTAAAATGGTCTTATCTATTGGCGATTTCGTTCCAATTCACATTCCAAGTAATATTCGGCATGCTAATTACATTGCCGGTTGCCAAATTGCATTATCTCTTATAGTTTCCGAGATATGGACTATCGATAATTTACACCTTAGGCTCTGCTTCTAACTTGGGCCCAAATTGTAAAATGGTCTTATCTATTGGCGAATTAGTTGCAATTCACATTCCAAGTAATATTCGGCATGCTAATTACATTGCCGGTTGCCAAATTGCATTATCACTTATAGTTTCCGAGATATGGACTATCGATAATTTACACCTTAGTCTCTGCTTCTAACTTGGGCCCAAATTGTAAAATGGTCTTATCTATTGGCGATTTCGTTCCAATTCACATTCCAAGTAATATTCGGCATGCTAATTACATTGCCGGTTGCCAAATTGCATTATCTCTTATAGTTTCCGAGATATGGACTATCGATAATTTACACCTTAGGCTCTGCTTCTAACTTGGGCCCAAATTGTAAAATGGTCTTATCTATTGGCGATTTCGTTCCAATTCACATTCCAAGTAATATTCGGCATGCTAATTACATTGCCGGTTGCCAAATTGCATTATCTCTTATAGTTTCCGAGATATGGACTATCGATAATTTACACCTTAGGCTCTGCTTCTAACTTGGGCCCAAATTGTAAAATGGTCTTCTCTATTGGCGATTTCGTCCCAATTCACATTCCAAGTAATATTCGGCATGCTAATTACATTGCCGTTTGCGAAATTGCATTATCTCTTATAGTTTCAGAGATATGGACTATCGATAATTTACACCTTAGGCTCTGCTTCTAACTTGGGCCCAAATTGTAAAATGGTCTTATCTATTGGCGATTTCGTTCCAATTCACATTCCAAGTAATATTCGGCATGCTAATTACATTGCCGGTTGCCAAATTGCATTATCTCTTATAGTTTCCGAGATATGGACTATCGATAATTTACACCTTAGGCTCTGCTTCTAACTTGGGCCCAAATTGTAAAATGGTCTTATCAATTGGCGATTTCGTTCCAATTCACATTCCAAGTAATATTCGGCATGCTAATTACATTGCCGGTTGCCAAATTGCATTAACTTTTATAGTTTCCGAGATATGGACTATCGATAATTTACACCTTAGGCTCTGCTTCTAACTTGGGCCCAAATTGTAAAATGGTCTTATCTATTGGCGATTTCGTTCCAATTCACATTCCAAGTAATATTCGGCATGCTAATTACATTGCCGGTTGCCAAATTGCATTATCTCTTATAGTTTCCGAGATATGGACTATCGATAATTTACACCATAGGCTCTGCTTCTAACTTGGACCCAAATTGTAAAATGGTCTTATCTATTGGCGATTTCGTTCCAATTCACATTCCAAGTAATATTCGGCATGCTAATTACATTGCCGGTTGCCAAATTGCATTATCTCTTATAGTTTCCGAGATATGGACTATCGATAATTTACACCTTAGGCTCTGCTTCTAACTTGGGCCCAAATTGTAAAATGGTCTTATCTATTGGCGATTTCGTTCCAATTCACATTCCAAGTAATATTCGGCATGCTAATTACATTGCCGGTTGCCAAATTGCATTATCTCTTATAGTTTCCGAGATATGGACTATCGATAATTTACACCTTAGGCTCTGCTTCTAACTTGGGCCCAAATTGTAAAATGGTCTTATCTATTGGCGATTTCGTTCCAATTCACATTCCAAGTAATATTCGGCATGCTAATTACATTGCCGGTTGCCAAATTGAATTATCTCTTATAGTTTCCGAGATATGGACTATCGATAATTTACACCTTAGGCTCTGCTTCTAACTTGGGCCCAAATTGTAAAATGGTCTTACCTATTGGCGATTTCGTTCCAATTCACATTCCAAGTAATATTCGGCATGCTAATTACATTGCCGGTTGCCAAATTGCATTATCTCTTATAGTTTCCGAGATATGGACTATCGATAATTTACACCTTAGGCTCTGCTTCTAACTTGGGCCCAAATTGTAAAATGGTCTTATCTATTGGCGATTTCGTTCCAATTCACATTCCAAGTAATATTCGGCATGCTAATTACATTGCCGGTTGCCAAATTGCATTATCTCTTATAGTTTCCGAGATATGGACTATCGATAATTTACACCTTAGGCTCTGCTTCTAACTTGGGCCCAAATTGTAAAATGGTCTTATCTATTGGCGATTTCGTTCCAACTCACATTCCAAGTAATATTCGGCATGCTAATTACATTGCCGGTTGCCAAATTGCATTAACTATTATAGTTTCCGAGATATGGACTATCGATAATTTACACCTTAGGCTCTGCTTCTAACTTGGGCCCAAATTGTAAAATGGTCTTATCTATTGGCGATTTCGTTCCAATTCACATTCCAAGTAATATTCGGCATGCTAATTACATTGCCGGTTGCCAAATTGCATTATCTCTTATAGTTTCCGAGATATGGACTATCGATAATTTACACCTTAGGCTCTGCTTCTAACTTGGGCCCAAATTGTAAAATGGTCTTATCTATTGGCGATTTCGTTCCAATTCACATTCCAAGTAATATTCGGCATGCTAATTACATTGCCGGTTGCCAAATTGCATTATCTCTTATAGTTTCCGAGATATGGACTATCGATAATTTACACCTTAGGCTCTGCTTCTAACTTGGGCCCAAATTGTAAAATGGTCTTATCTATTGGCGATTTCGTTCCAATTCACATTCCAAGTAATATTCGGCATGCTAATTACATTGCCGGTTGCCAAATTGCATTATCTCTTATAGTTTCCGAGATATGGACTATCGATAATTTACACTTTTGGCTCTGCTTCTAACTTGGGCCCAAATTGTAAAATGGTCTTATCTATTGGCGATTTCGTTCCAATTCACATTCCAAGTAATATTCGGCATGCTAATTACATTGCCGGTTGCCAAATTGCATTATCTCTTATAGTTTCCGAGATATGGACTATCGATAATTTACACTTTAGGCTCTGCTTCTAACTTGGGCCCAAATTGTAAAATGGTCTTATCTATTGGCGATTTCGTTCCAATTCACATTCCAAGTAATATTCGGCATGCTAATTACATTGCCGGTTGCCAAATTGCATTATCTCTTATAGTTTCCGAGATATGGACTATCGATAATTTACACCTTAGGCTCTGCTTCTAACTTGGACCCAAATTGTAAAATGGTCTTATCTATTGGCGATTTCGTTCCAATTCACACTCCAAGTAATATTCGGCATGCTAATTACATTGCCGGTTGCGAAATTGCATTATCTCTTATAGTTTCCGAGATATGGACTATCGATAATTTACACCTTAGGCTCTGCTTCTAACTTGGGCCCAAATTGTAAAATGGTCTTATCTATTGGCGATTTCGTTCCAATTCACATTCCAAGTAATATTCGGCATGCTAATTACATTGCCGGTTGCCAAATTGCATTATCTCTTATAGTTTCCGAGATATGGACTATCGATAATTTACACCTTAGGCTCTGCTTCTAACTTGGGCCCAAATTGTAAAATGGTCTTCTCTATTGGCGATTTCGTCCCAATTCACATTCCAAGTAATATTCGGCATGCTAATTACATTGCCGTTTGCGAAATTGCATTATCTCTTATAGTTTCAGAGATATGGACTATCGATAATTTACACCTTAGGCTCTGCTTCTAACTTGGGCCCAAATTGTAAAATGGTCTTATCTATTGGCGATTTCGTTCCAATTCACATTCCAAGTAATATTCGGCATGCTAATTACATTGCCGGTTGCCAAATTGCATTATCTCTTATAGTTTCCGAGATATGGACTATCGATAATTTACACCTTAGGCTCTGCTTCTAACTTGGGCCCAAATTGTAAAATGGTCTTATCAATTGGCGATTTCGTTCCAATTCACATTCCAAGTAATATTCGGCATGCTAATTACATTGCCGGTTGCCAAATTGCATTAACTTTTATAGTTTCCGAGATATGGACTATCGATAATTTACACCTTAGGCTCTGCTTCTAACTTGGGCCCAAATTGTAAAATGGTCTTATCTATTGGCGATTTCGTTCCAATTCACATTCCAAGTAATATTCGGCATGCTAATTACATTGCCGGTTGCCAAATTGCATTATCTCTTATAGTTTCCGAGATATGGACTATCGATAATTTACACCATAGGCTCTGCTTCTAACTTGGGCCCAAATTGTAAAATGGTCTTATCTATTGGCGATTTCGTTCCAATTCACATTCCAAGTAATATTCGGCATGCTAATTACATTGCCGGTTGCCAAATTGCATTATCTCTTATAGTTTCCGAGATATGGACTATCGATAATTTACACCTTAGGCTCTGCTTCTAACTTGGGCCCAAATTGTAAAATGGTCTTACCTATTGGCGATTTCGTTCCAATTCACATTCCAAGTAATATTCGGCATGCTAATTACATTGCCGGTTGCCAAATTGCATTATCTCTTATAGTTTCCGAGATATGGACTATCGATAATTTACACCTTAGGCTCTCCTTCTAACTTGGGCCCAAATTGTAAAATGGTCTTATCTATTGACGATTTCGTTCCAATTCACATTCCAAGTAATATTCGGCATGCTAATTACATTGCCTGTTGCCAAATTGCATTATCTCTTATAGTTTCCGAGATATGGACTATCGATAATTTACACCTTAGGCTCTGCTTCTAACTTGGGCCCAAATTGTAAAATGGTCTTATCTATTGGCGATTTCGTTCCAATTCACATTCCAAGTAATATTCGGCATGCTAATTACATTGCCGGTTGCCAAATTGCATTATCTCTTATAGTTTCCGAGATATGGACTATCGATAATTTACACCTTAGGCTCTGCTTCTTACTTGGGCCCAAATTGTAAAATGGTCTTATCTATTGGCGATTTCGTTCCAATTCACACTCCAAGTAATATTCGGCATGCTAATTACATTGCCGGTTGCGAAATTGCATTATCTCTTATAGTTTCCGAGATATGGACTATCGATAATTTACACCTTAGGCTCTGCTTCTTACTTGGGCCCAAATTGTAAAATGGTCTTATCTATTGGCGATTTCGTTCCAATTCACACTCCAAGTAATATTCGGCATGCTAATTACATTGCCGGTTGCCAAATTGCATTATCTCTTATAGTTTCCGAGATATGGACTATCGATAATTTACACCTTAGGCTCTGCTTCTAACTTGGGCCCAAATTGTAAAATGGTCTTATCTATTGACGATTTCGTTCCAATTCACATTCCAAGTAATATTCGGCATGCTAATTACATTGCCTGTTGCCAAATTGCATTATCTCTTATAGTTTCCGCGATATGGACTATCGATAATTTACACCTTAGGCTCTGCTTCTAACTTGGGCCCAAATTGTAAAATGGTCTTATCTATTGGCGATTTCGTTCCAATTCACATTCCAAGTAATATTCGGCATGCTAATTACATTGCCGGTTGCCAAATTGCATTATCTCTTATAGTTTCCGAGATATGGACTATCGATAATTTACACCTTAGGCTCTGCTTCTTACTTGGGCCCAAATTGTAAAATGGTCTTATCTATTGGCGATTTCGTTCCAATTCACACTCCAAGTAATATTCGGCATGCTAATTACATTGCCGGTTGCGAAATTGCATTATCTCTTATAGTTTCCGAGATATGGACTATCAATAATTTACACCTTAGGCTCTGCTTCTAACTTGGGCCCAAATTGTAAAATGGTCTTATCTATTGGCGATTTCGTTCAAATTCACATTCCAAGTAATATTCGGCATGCTAATTACATTGCCGGTTGCCAAATTGCATTATCTCTTATAGTTTCTGAGATATGGACTATCGATAATTTACACCTTAGGCTCTGCTTCTAACTTGGGCCCAAATTGTAAAATGGTCTTATCTATTGGCAATTTCGTTCCAATTCACATTCCAAGTAATATTCGGCATGCTAATTACATTGCCGGTTTCTAAATTGCATTATCTCTTATAGTTTCCGAGATATGGACTATCGATAATTTACACCTTAGGCTCTGCTTCTAACTTGGGCCCAAATTGTAAAATGGTCTTATCTATTGGCGATTTCGTTCCAATTCACATTCCAAGTAATATTCGGCATGCTAATTACATTGCCGGTTGCCAAATTGCATTAACTCTTATAGTTTCCGAGATATGGACTATCGATAATTTACACCTTAGGCTCTGCTTCTAACTTGGGCCCAAATTGTAAAATGGTCTTATCTATTGGCGATTTCGTTCCAATTCACATTCCAAGTAATATTCGGCATGCTAATTACATTGCCGGTTGCCAAATTGCATTATCTCTCATAGTTTCCGAGATATGGACTATCGATAATTTACACCTTAGGCTCTGCTTCTAACTTGGGCCCAAATTGTAAAATGGTCTTACCTATTGGCGATTTCGTTCCAATTCATATTCCAAGTAATATTCGGCATGCTAATTACATTGCCGGTTGCCAAATTGCATTATCTCTTATAGTTTCCGAGATATGGACTATCGATAATTTACACCTTAGGCTCTGCTTCTAACTTGGGCCCAAATTGTAAAATGGTCTTATCTATTGGCGATTTCGTTCCAATTCACATTCCAAGTAATATTCGGCATGCTAATTACATTGCCGGTTGCCAAATTGCATTATCTCTTATAGTTTCCGAGATATGGACTATCGATAATTTACACCTTAGGCTCTGCTTCTAACTTGGGCCCAAATTGTAAAATGGTCTTATCTATTGGCGATTTCGTCCCAATTCACATTCCAAGTGATATTCGGCATGCTAATTACATTGCCGGTTGCGTAATTGCATTATCTCTTATAGTTTCCGAGATATGGACTATCGATAATTTACACCTTAGGCTCTGCTTCTAACTTGGGCCCAAATTGTAAAATGGTCTTATCTATTGGCGATTTCGTTCCAATTCACATTCCAAGTAATATTCGGCATGCTAATTACATTGCCGGTTGCCAAATTGCATTATCTCTTATAGTTTCCGAGATATGGACTATCGATAATTTACACCTTAGGCTCTGCTTCTAACTTGGGCCCAAATTGTAAAATGGTCTTATCTATTGGCGATTTAGTTGCAATTCACATTCCAAGTAATATTCGGCATGCTAATTACATTGCCGGTTGCCAAATTGCATTATCTCTTATAGTTTCCGAGATATGGACTATCGATAATTTACACCTTAGGCTCTGCTTCTAACTTGGGCCCAAATTGTAAAATGGTCTTATCTATTGGCGATTTCGTTCCAATTCGCATTCCAAGTAATATTCGGCATGCTAATTACATTGCCGGTTGCCAAATTGCATTATCTCTTATAGTTTCCGAGATATGGACTATCGATAATTTACACCTTAGGCTCTGCTTCTAACTTGGGCCCAAATTGTAAAATGGTCTTATCTATTGGCGATTTCGTTCGAATTCACATTCCAAGTAATATTCGGCATGCTAATTACATTGCCGGTTGCCAAATTGCATTATCTCTTATAGTTTCCGAGATATGGACTATCGATAATTTACACCTTAGGCTCTGCTTCTAACTTGGGCCCAAATTGTAAAATGGTCTTATCTATTGGCGATTTCGTTCCAATTCACATTCCAAGTAATATTCGGCATGCTAATTACATTGCCGGTTGCCAAATTGCATTATCTCTTATAGTTTCCGAGATATGGACTATCGATAATTTACACCTTAGGCTCTGCTTCTAACTTGGGCCCAAATTGTAAAATGGTCTTATCTATTGGCGATTTCGTTCCAATTCACATTCCAAGTAATATCCGGCATGCTAATTACATTGCCGGTTGCCAAATTGAATTATCTCTTATAGTTTCCGAGATATGGACTATCGATAATTTACACCTTAGGCTCTGCTTCTAACTTGGGCCCAAATTGTAAAATGGTCTTATCTATTGGCGATTTCGTTCCAATTCACATTCCAAGTAATATTCGGCATGCTAATTACATTGCCGGTTGCCAAATTGCATTATCTCTTATAGTTTCCGAGATATGGACTATCGATAATTTACACCTTAGGCTCTGCTTCTAACTTGGGCCCAAATTGTAAAATGGTCTTATCTATTGGCGATTTCGTTCCAATTCGCATTCCAAGTAATATTCGGCATGCTAATTACATTGCCGGTTGCCAAATTGCATTATCTCTTATAGTTTCCGAGATATGGACTATCGATAATTTACACCTTAGGCTCTGCTTCTAACTTGGGCCCAAATTGTAAAATGGTCTTATCTATTGGCGATTTCGTTCGAATTCACATTCCAAGTAATATTCGGCATGCTAATTACATTGCCGGTTGCCAAATTGCATTATCTCTTATAGTTTCCGAGATATGGACTATCGATAATTTACACCTTAGGCTCTGCTTCTAACTTGGGCCCAAATTGTAAAATGGTCTTATCTATTGGCGATTTCGTTCCAATTCACATTCCAAGTAATATTCGGCATGCTAATTACATTGCCGGTTGCCAAATTGCATTATCTCTTATAGTTTCCGAGATATGGACTATCGATAATTTACACCTTAGGCTCTGCTTCTAACTTGGGCCCAAATTGTAAAATGGTCTTATCTATTGGCGATTTCGTTCCAATTCACATTCCAAGTAATATCCGGCATGCTAATTACATTGCCGGTTGCCAAATTGAATTATCTCTTATAGTTTCCGAGATATGGACTATCGATAATTTACACCTTAGGCTCTGCTTCTAACTTGGGCCCAAATTGTAAAATGGTCTTATCTATTGGCGATTTCGTTCCAATTCACAATCCAAGTAATATTCGGCATGCTAATTACATTGCCGGTTGCCAAATTGCATTACCTCTTATAGTTTCCGAGATATGGACTATCGATAATTTACACCTTAGGCTCTGCTTCTAACTTGGGCCCAAATTGTAAAATGGTCTTATCTATTGGCGATTTCGTTCCAATTCACATTCCAAGTAATATTCGGCATGCTAATTATATTGCCGGTTGCCAAATTGTATTATCTCTTATAGTTTCCGAGATATGGACTATCGATAATTTACACCTTAGGCTCTGCTTCTAACTTGGGCCCAAATTGTAAAATGGTCTTATCTATTGGCGATTTCGTTCCAATTCACATTCCAAGTAATATTCGGCATGCTAATTACATTGCCGGTTGCCAAATTGAATTATCTCTTATAGTTTCCGAGATATGGACTATCGATAATTTACACCTTAGGCTCTGCTTCTAACTTGGGCCCAAATTGTAAAATGGTCTTACCTATTGGCGATTTCGTTCCAATTCACATTCCAAGTAATATTCGGCATGCTAATTACATTGCCGGTTGCCAAATTGCATTATCTCTTATAGTTTCCGAGATATGGACTATCGATAATTTACACCTTAGGCTCTGCTTCTAACTTGGGCCCAAATTGTAAAATGCTCTTATCTATTGGCGATTTCGTTCCAATTCACATTCCAATTAATATTCGGCATGCTAATTACATTGCCGGTTGCCAAATTGCATTATCTCTTATAGTTTCCGAGATATGGACTATCGATAATTTACACCTTAGGCTCTGCTTCTAACTTGGGCCCAAATTGTAAAATGGTCTTATCTATTAGCGATTTCGTTCCAATTCACATTCCAAGTAATATTCGGCATGCTAATTACATTGCCGGTTGCCAAATTGCATTATCTCTTATAGTTTCCGAGATATGGACTATCGATAATTTACACCTTAGGCTCTGCTTCTAACTTGGGCCCAAATTGTAAAATGGTCTTATCTATTGGCGATTTCGTTCCAATTCACATTCCAAGTAATATTCGGCATGCTAATTACATTGCCGGTTGCCAAATTGCATTATCTCTTATAGTTTCCGAGATATGGACTATCGATAATTTACACCTTAGGCTCTGCTTCTAACTTGGGCCCAAATTGTAAAATGGTCTTATCTATTGGCGATTTCGTTCCAATTCACATTCCAAGGAATATTCGGCATGCTAATTACATTGCCGGTTGCCAAATTGAATTATCTCTTATAGTTTCCGAGATATGGACTATCGATAATTTACACCTTAGGATCTGCTTCTAACTTGGGCCCAAATTGTAAAATGGTCTTACCTATTGGCGATTTCGTTCCAATTCACATTCCAAGTAATATTCGGCATGCTAATTACATTACCGTTTGCCAAATTGCATTATCTCTTATAGTTTCCGAGATATGGACTATCGATAATTTACACCTTAGGCTCTGCTTCTAACTTGGGCCCAAATTGTAAAATGGTCTTATCTATTGGCGATTTCGTTCCAATTCACATTCCAAGTAATATTCGGCATGCTAATTACATTGCCGGTTGCCAAATTGCATTATCTCTTATAGTTTCCGAGATATGGACTATCGATAATTTACACCTTAGGCTCTGCTTCTAACTTGGGCCCAAATTGTAAAATGGTCTTATCTATTGGCGATTTCGTCCCAATTCACATTCCAAGTGATATTCGGCATGCTAATTACATTGCCGGTTGCGAAATTGCATTATCTCTTATAGTTTCCGAGATATGGACTATCAATAATTTACACCTTAGGCTCTGCTTCTAACTTGGGCCCAAATTGTAAAATGGTCTTATCTATTGGCGATTTCGTTCCAATTCACATTCCAAGTAATATTCGGCATGCTAATTACATTGCCGGTTGCCAAATTGCATTATCTCTTATAGTTTCCGAGATATGGACTATCGATAATTTACACCTTAGGCTCTGCTTCTAACTTGGGCCCAAATTGTAAAATGGTTTTATCTATTGGCGATTTCGTTCCAATTCACATTCCAAGTAATATTCGGCATGCTAATTACATTGCCGGTTGCCAAATTGCATTATCTCTTATAGTTTCCGAGATATGGACTATCGATAATTTACACCTTAGGCTCTCCTTCTAACTTGGGCCCAAATTGTAAAATGGTCTTATCTATTGACGATTTCGTTCCAATTCACATTCCAAGTAATATTCGGCATGCTAATTACATTGCCTGTTGCCAAATTGCATTATCTCTTATAGTTTCCGAGATATGGACTATCGATAATTTACACCTTAGGCTCTGCTTCTAACTTGGGCCCAAATTGTAAAATGGTCTTATCTATTGGCGATTTCGTTCCAATTCACATTCCAAGTAATATTCGGCATGCTAATTACATTGCCGGTTGCCAAATTGCATTATCTCTTATAGTTTCCGAGATATGGACTATCGATAATTTACACCTTAGGCTCTGCTCCTTACTTGGGCCCAAATTGTAAAATGGTCTTATCTATTGACGATTTCGTTCCAATTCACATTCCAAGTAATATTCGGCATGCTAATTACATTGCCTGTTGCCAAATTGCATTATCTGTTATAGTTTCCGCGATATGGACTATCGATAATTTACACCTTAGGCTCTGCTTCTAACTTGGGCCCAAATTGTAAAATGGTCTTATCTATTGGCGATTTCGTTCAAATTCACATTCCAAGTAATATTCGGCATGCTAATTACATTGCCGGTTGCCAAATTGCATTATCTCTTATAGTTTCCGAGATATGGACTATCGATAATTTACACCTTAGGCTCTCCTTCTAACTTGGGCCCAAATTGTAAAATGGTCTTATCTATTGACGATTTCGTTCCAATTCACATTCCAAGTAATATTCGGCATGCTAATTACATTGCCTGTTGCCAAATTGCATTATCTCTTATAGTTTCCGAGATATGGACTATCGATAATTTACACTTTAGGCTCTGCTTCTAACTTGGGCCCAAATTGTAAAATGGTCTTATCTATTGGCGATTTCGTTCCAATTCACATTCCAAGTAATATTCGGCATGCTAATTACATTGCCGGTTGCCAAATTGCATTATCTCTTATAGTTTCCGCGATATGGACTATCGATAATTTACACCTTAGGCTCTCCTTCTAACTTGGGCCCAAATTGTAAAATGGTCTTATCTATTGACGATTTCGTTCCAATTCACATTCCAAGTAATATTCGGCATGCTAATTACATTGCCTGTTGCCAAATTGCATTATCTCTTATAGTTTCCGAGATATGGACTATCGATAATTTACACCTTAGGCTCTGCTTCTAACTTGGGCCCAAATTGTAAAATGGTCTTATCTATTGGCGATTTCGTTCCAATTCACATTCCAAGTAATATTCGGCATGCTAATTACATTGCCGGTTGCCAAATTGCATTATCTCTTATAGTTTCCGAGATATGGACTATCGATAATTTACACCTTAGGCTCTGCTTCTAACTTGGGCCCAAATTGTAAAATGGTCTTATCTATTGACGATTTCGTTCCAATTCACATTCCAAGTAATATTCGGCATGCTAATTACATTGCCTGTTGCCAAATTGCATTATCTCTTATAGTTTCCGCGATATGGACTATCGATAATTTACACCTTAGGCTCTGCTTCTAACTTGGGCCCAAATTGTAAAATGGTCTTATCTATTGGCGATTTCGTTCCAATTCACATTCCAAGTAATATTCGGCATGCTAATTACATTGCCGGTTGCCAAATTGCATTATCTCTTATAGTTTCCGAGATATGGACTATCGATAATTTACACCTTAGGCTCTGCTTCTTACTTGGGCCCAAATTGTAAAATGGTCTTATCTATTGGCGATTTCGTTCCAATTCACACTCCAAGTAATATTCGGCATGCTAATTACATTGCCGGTTGCGAAATTGCATTATCTCTTATAGTTTCCGAGATATGGACTATCAATAATTTACACCTTAGGCTCTGCTTCTAACTTGGGCCCAAATTGTAAAATGGTCTTATCTATTGGCGATTTCGTTCAAATTCACATTCCAAGTAATATTCGGCATGCTAATTACATTGCCGGTTGCCAAATTGCATTATCTCTTATAGTTTCTGAGATATGGACTATCGATAATTTACACCTTAGGCTCTGCTTCTAACTTGGGCCCAAATTGTAAAATGGTCTTATCTATTGGCAATTTCGTTCCAATTCACATTCCAAGTAATATTCGGCATGCTAATTACATTGCCGGTTGCCAAATTGCATTATCTCTTATAGTTTCCGAGATATGGACTATCGATAATTTACACCTTAGGCTCTGCTTCTAACTTGGGCCCAAATTGTAAAATGGTCTTATCTATTGGCGATTTCGTTCCAATTCACATTCCAAGTAATATTCGGCATGCTAATTACATTGCCGGTTGCCAAATTGCATTAACTCTTATAGTTTCCGAGATATGGACTATCGATAATTTACACCTTAGGCTCTGCTTCTAACTTGGGCCCAAATTGTAAAATGGTCTTATCTATTGGCGATTTCGTTCCAATTCACATTCCAAGTAATATTCGGCATGCTAATTACATTGCCGGTTGCCAAATTGCATTATCTCTCATAGTTTCCGAGATATGGACTATCGATAATTTACACCTTAGGCTCTGCTTCTAACTTGGGCCCAAATTGTAAAATGGTCTTACCTATTGGCGATTTCGTTCCAATTCATATTCCAAGTAATATTCGGCATGCTAATTACATTGCCGGTTGCCAAATTGCATTATCTCTTATAGTTTCCGAGATATGGACTATCGATAATTTACACCTTAGGCTCTGCTTCTAACTTGGGCCCAAATTGTAAAATGGTCTTATCTATTGGCGATTTCGTTCCAATTCACATTCCAAGTAATATTCGGCATGCTAATTACATTGCCGGTTGCCAAATTGCATTATCTCTTATAGTTTCCGAGATATGGACTATCGATAATTTACACCTTAGGCTCTGCTTCTAACTTGGGCCCAAATTGTAAAATGGTCTTATCTATTGGCGATTTCGTCCCAATTCACATTCCAAGTGATATTCGGCATGCTAATTACATTGCCGGTTGCGTAATTGCATTATCTCTTATAGTTTCCGAGATATGGACTATCGATAATTTACACCTTAGGCTCTGCTTCTAACTTGGGCCCAAATTGTAAAATGGTCTTATCTATTGGCGATTTCGTTCCAATTCACATTCCAAGTAATATTCGGCATGCTAATTACATTGCCGGTTGCCAAATTGCATTATCTCTTATAGTTTCCGAGATATGGACTATCGATAATTTACACCTTAGGCTCTGCTTCTAACTTGGGCCCAAATTGTAAAATGGTCTTATCTATTGGCGATTTAGTTGCAATTCACATTCCAAGTAATATTCGGCATGCTAATTACATTGCCGGTTGCCAAATTGCATTATCTCTTATAGTTTCCGAGATATGGACTATCGATAATTTACACCTTAGGCTCTGCTTCTAACTTGGGCCCAAATTGTAAAATGGTCTTATCTATTGGCGATTTCGTTCCAATTCGCATTCCAAGTAATATTCGGCATGCTAATTACATTGCCGGTTGCCAAATTGCATTATCTCTTATAGTTTCCGAGATATGGACTATCGATAATTTACACCTTAGGCTCTGCTTCTAACTTGGGCCCAAATTGTAAAATGGTCTTATCTATTGGCGATTTCGTTCGAATTCACATTCCAAGTAATATTCGGCATGCTAATTACATTGCCGGTTGCCAAATTGCATTATCTCTTATAGTTTCCGAGATATGGACTATCGATAATTTACACCTTAGGCTCTGCTTCTAACTTGGGCCCAAATTGTAAAATGGTCTTATCTATTGGCGATTTCGTTCCAATTCACATTCCAAGTAATATTCGGCATGCTAATTACATTGCCGGTTGCCAAATTGCATTATCTCTTATAGTTTCCGAGATATGGACTATCGATAATTTACACCTTAGGCTCTGCTTCTAACTTGGGCCCAAATTGTAAAATGGTCTTATCTATTGGCGATTTCGTTCCAATTCACATTCCAAGTAATATCCGGCATGCTAATTACATTGCCGGTTGCCAAATTGAATTATCTCTTATAGTTTCCGAGATATGGACTATCGATAATTTACACCTTAGGCTCTGCTTCTAACTTGGGCCCAAATTGTAAAATGGTCTTATCTATTGGCGATTTCGTTCCAATTCACATTCCAAGTAATATTCGGCATGCTAATTACATTGCCGGTTGCCAAATTGCATTATCTCTTATAGTTTCCGAGATATGGACTATCGATAATTTACACCTTAGGCTCTGCTTCTAACTTGGGCCCAAATTGTAAAATGGTCTTATCTATTGGCGATTTCGTTCCAATTCGCATTCCAAGTAATATTCGGCATGCTAATTACATTGCCGGTTGCCAAATTGCATTATCTCTTATAGTTTCCGAGATATGGACTATCGATAATTTACACCTTAGGCTCTGCTTCTAACTTGGGCCCAAATTGTAAAATAGTCTTATCTATTGGCGATTTCGTTCGAATTCACATTCCAAGTAATATTCGGCATGCTAATTACATTGCCGGTTGCCAAATTGCATTATCTCTTATAGTTTCCGAGATATGGACTATCGATAATTTACACCTTAGGCTCTGCTTCTAACTTGGGCCCAAATTGTAAAATGGTCTTATCTATTGGCGATTTCGTTCCAATTCACATTCCAAGTAATATTCGGCATGCTAATTACATTGCCGGTTGCCAAATTGCATTATCTCTTATAGTTTCCGAGATATGGACTATCGATAATTTACACCTTAGGCTCTGCTTCTAACTTGGGCCCAAATTGTAAAATGGTCTTATCTATTGGCGATTTCGTTCCAATTCACATTCCAAGTAATATCCGGCATGCTAATTACATTGCCGGTTGCCAAATTGAATTATCTCTTATAGTTTCCGAGATATGGACTATCGATAATTTACACCTTAGGCTCTGCTTCTAACTTGGGCCCAAATTGTAAAATGGTCTTATCTATTGGCGATTTCGTTCCAATTCACAATCCAAGTAATATTCGGCATGCTAATTACATTGCCGGTTGCCAAATTGCATTACCTCTTATAGTTTCCGAGATATGGACTATCGATAATTTACACCTTAGGCTCTGCTTCTAACTTGGGCCCAAATTGTAAAATGGTCTTATCTATTGGCGATTTCGTTCCAATTCACATTCCAAGTAATATTCGGCATGCTAATTATATTGCCGGTTGCCAAATTGTATTATCTCTTATAGTTTCCGAGATATGGACTATCGATAATTTACACCTTAGGCTCTGCTTCTAACTTGGGCCCAAATTGTAAAATGGTCTTATCTATTGGCGATTTCGTTCCAATTCACATTCCAAGTAATATTCGGCATGCTAATTACATTGCCGGTTGCCAAATTGAATTATCTCTTATAGTTTCCGAGATATGGACTATCGATAATTTACACCTTAGGCTCTGCTTCTAACTTGGGCCCAAATTGTAAAATGGTCTTATCTATTGGCGATTTCGTTCCAATTCACATTCCAAGTAATATTCGGCATGCTAATTACATTGCCGGTTGCCAAATTGCATTATCTCTTATAGTTTCCGAGATATGGACTATCGATAATTTACACCTTAGGCTCTGCTTCTAACTTGGGCCCAAATTGTAAAATGGTCTTATCTATTGGCGATTTCGTTCCAATTCACATTCCAAGGAATATTCGGCATGCTAATTACATTGCCGGTTGCCAAATTGAATTATCTCTTATAGTTTCCGAGATATGGACTATCGATAATTTACACCTTAGGATCTGCTTCTAACTTGGGCCCAAATTGTAAAATGGTCTTACCTATTGGCGATTTCGTTCCAATTCACATTCCAAGTAATATTCGGCATGCTAATTACATTACCGGTTGCCAAATTGCATTATCTCTTATAGTTTCCGAGATATGGACTATCGATAATTTACACCTTAGGCTCTGCTTCTAACTTGGGCCCAAATTGTAAAATGGTCTTATCTATTGGCGATTTCGTTCCAATTCACATTCCAAGTAATATTCGGCATGCTAATTACATTGCCGGTTGCCAAATTGCATTATCCCTTATAGTTTCCGAGATATGGACTATCGATAATTTACACCTTAGGCTCTGCTTCTAACTTGGGCCCAAATTGTAAAATGGTCTTATCTATTGGCGATTTCGTCCCAATTCACATTCCAAGTGATATTCGGCATGCTAATTACATTGCCGGTTGCGAAATTGCATTATCTCTTATAGTTTCCGAGATATGGACTATCAATAATTTACACCTTAGGCTCTGCTTCTAACTTGGGCCCAAATTGTAAAATGGTCTTATCTATTGGCGATTTCGTTCCAATTCACATTCCAAGTAATATTCGGCATGCTAATTACATTGCCGGTTGCCAAATTGCATTATCTCTTATAGTTTCCGAGATATGGACTATCGATAATTTACACCTTAGGCTCTGCTTCTAACTTGGGCCCAAATTGTAAAATGGTTTTATCTATTGGCGATTTCGTTCCAATTCACATTCCAAGTAATATTCGGCATGCTAATTACATTGCCGGTTGCCAAATTGCATTATCTCTTATAGTTTCCGAGATATGGACTATCGATAATTTACACCTTAGGCTCTCCTTCTAACTTGGGCCCAAATTGTAAAATGGTCTTATCTATTGACGATTTCGTTCCAATTCACATTCCAAGTAATATTCGGCATGCTAATTACATTGCCTGTTGCCAAATTGCATTATCTCTTATAGTTTCCGAGATATGGACTATCGATAATTTACACCTTAGGCTCTGCTTCTAACTTGGGCCCAAATTGTAAAATGGTCTTATCTATTGGCGATTTCGTTCCAATTCACATTCCAAGTAATATTCGGCATGCTAATTACATTGCCGGTTGCCAAATTGCATTATCTCTTATAGTTTCCGAGATATGGACTATCGATAATTTACACCTTAGGCTCTGCTCCTTACTTGGGCCCAAATTGTAAAATGGTCTTATCTATTGGCGATTTCGTTCCAATTCACACTCCAAGTAATATTCGGCATGCTAATTACATTGCCGGTTGCCAAATTGCATTATCTCTTATAGTTTCCGAGATATGGACTATCGATAATTTACACCTTAGGCTCTGCTTCTAACTTGGGCCCAAATTGTAAAATGGTCTTATCTATTGACGATTTCGTTCCAATTCACATTCCAAGTAATATTCGGCATGCTAATTACATTGCCTGTTGCCAAATTGCATTATCTCTTATAGTTTCCGCGATATGGACTATCGATAATTTACACCTTAGGCTCTGCTTCTAACTTGGGCCCAAATTGTAAAATGGTCTTATCTATTGGCGATTTCGTTCCAATTCACATTCCAAGTAATATTCGGCATGCTAATTACATTGCCGGTTGCCAAATTGCATTATCTCTTATAGTTTCCGAGATATGGACTATCGATAATTTACACCTTAGGCTCTGCTTCTTACTTGGGCCCAAATTGTAAAATGGTCTTATCTATTGGCGATTTCGTTCCAATTCACACTCCAAGTAATATTCGGCATGCTAATTACATTGCCGGTTGCGAAATTGCATTATCTCTTATAGTTTCCGAGATATGGACTATCAATAATTTACATCTTAGGCTCTGCTTCTAACTTGGGCCCAAATTGTAAAATGGTCTTATCTATTGGCGATTTCGTTCAAATTCACATTCCAAGTAATATTCGGCATGCCAATTACATTGCCGGTTGCCAAATTGCATTATCTCTTATAGTTTCTGAGATATGGACTATCGATAATTTACACCTTAGGCTCTGCTTCTAACTTGGGCCCAAATTGTAAAATGGTCTTATCTATTGGCAATTTCGTTCCAATTCACATTCCAAGTAATATTCGGCATGCTAATTACATTGCCGGTTGCCAAATTGCATTATCTCTTATAGTTTCCGAGATATGGACTATCGATAATTTACACCTTAGGCTCTGCTTCTAACTTGGGCCCAAATTGTAAAATGGTCTTATCTATTGGCGATTTCGTTCCAATTCACATTCCAAGTAATATTCGGCATGCTAATTACATTGCCGGTTGCCAAATTGCATTAACTCTTATAGTTTCCGAGATATGGACTATCGATAATTTACACCTTAGGCTCTGCTTCTAACTTGGGCCCAAATTGTAAAATGGTCTTATCTATTGGCGATTTCGTTCCAATTCACATTCCAAGTAATATTCGGCATGCTAATTACATTGCCGGTTGCCAAATTGCATTATCTCTCATAGTTTCCGAGATATGGACTATCGATAATTTACACCTTAGGCTCTGCTTCTAACTTGGGCCCAAATTGTAAAATGGTCTTACCTATTGGCGATTTCGTTCCAATTCATATTCCAAGTAATATTCGGCATGCTAATTACATTGCCGGTTGCCAAATTGCATTATCTCTTATAGTTTCCGAGATATGGACTATCGATAATTTACACCTTAGGCTCTGCTTCTAACTTGGGCCCAAATTGTAAAATGGTCTTATCTATTGGCGATTTCGTTCCAATTCACATTCCAAGTAATATTCGGCATGCTAATTACATTGCCGGTTGCCAAATTGCATTATCTCTTATAGTTTCCGAGATATGGACTATCGATAATTTACACCTTAGGCTCTGCTTCTAACTTGGGCCCAAATTGTAAAATGGTCTTATCTATTGGCGATTTCGTCCCAATTCACATTCCAAGTGATATTCGGCATGCTAATTACATTGCCGGTTGCGTAATTGCATTATCTCTTATAGTTTCCGAGATATGGACTATCGATAATTTACACCTTAGGCTCTGCTTCTAACTTGGGCCCAAATTGTAAAATGGTCTTATCTATTGGCGATTTCGTTCCAATTCACATTCCAAGTAATATTCGGCATGCTAATTACATTGCCGGTTGCCAAATTGCATTATCTCTTATAGTTTCCGAGATATGGACTATCGATAATTTACACCTTAGGCTCTGCTTCTAACTTGGGCCCAAATTGTAAAATGGTCTTATCTATTGGCGATTTAGTTGCAATTCACATTCCAAGTAATATTCGGCATGCTAATTACATTGCCGGTTGCCAAATTGCATTATCTCTTATAGTTTCCGAGATATGGACTATCGATAATTTACACCTTAGGCTCTGCTTCTAACTTGGGCCCAAATTGTAAAATGGTCTTATCTATTGGCGATTTCGTTCCAATTCGCATTCCAAGTAATATTCGGCATGCTAATTACATTGCCGGTTGCCAAATTGCATTATCTCTTATAGTTTCCGAGATATGGACTATCGATAATTTACACCTTAGGCTCTGCTTCTAACTTGGGCCCAAATTGTAAAATGGTCTTATCTATTGGCGATTTCGTTCGAATTCACATTCCAAGTAATATTCGGCATGCTAATTACATTGCCGGTTGCCAAATTGCATTATCTCTTATAGTTTCCGAGATATGGACTATCGATAATTTACACCTTAGGCTCTGCTTCTAACTTGGGCCCAAATTGTAAAATGGTCTTATCTATTGGCGATTTCGTTCCAATTCACATTCCAAGTAATATTCGGCATGCTAATTACATTGCCGGTTGCTAAATTGCATTATCTCTTATAGTTTCCGAGATATGGACTATCGATAATTTACACCTTAGGCTCTGCTTCTAACTTGGGCCCAAATTGTAAAATGGTCTTATCTATTGGCGATTTCGTTCCAATTCACATTCCAAGTAATATCCGGCATGCTAATTACATTGCCGGTTGCCAAATTGAATTATCTCTTATAGTTTCCGAGATATGGACTATCGATAATTTACACCTTAGGCTCTGCTTCTAACTTGGGCCCAAATTGTAAAATGGTCTTATCTATTGGCGATTTCGTTCCAATTCACATTCCAAGTAATATTCGGCATGCTAATTACATTGCCGGTTGCCAAATTGCATTATCTCTTATAGTTTCCGAGATATGGACTATCGATAATTTACATCTTAGGCTCTGCTTCTAACTTGGGCCCAAATTGTAAAATGGTCTTATCTATTGGCGATTTCGTTCCAATTCACATTCCAAGTAATATTCGGCATGCTAATTACATTGCCGGTTGCCAAATTGCATTATCTCTTATAGTTTCCGAGATATGGACTATCGATAATTTACACCTTAGGCTCTGCTTCTAACTTGGGCCCAAATTGTAAAATGGTCTAATCTATTGGCGATTTCGTCCCAATTCACATTCCAAGTGATATTCGGCATGCTAATTACATTGCCGGTTGCGAAATTGCATTATCTCTTATAGTTTCCGAGATATGGACTATCAATAATTTTCACCTTAGGCTCTGCTTCTAACTTGGGCCCAAATTGTAAAATGGTCTTATCTATTGGCGATTTCGTTCCAATTCACATTCCAAGTAATATTCGGCATGCTAATTACATTGCCGGTTGCCAAATTGCATTATCTCTTATAGTTTCCGAGATATGGACTATCGATAATTTACACCTTAGGCTCTGCTTCTAACTTGGGCCCAAATTGTAAAATGGTCTTATCTATTGGCGATTTCGTTCCAATTCACATTCCAAGTAATATTCGGCATGCTAATTACATTGCCGGTTGCCAAATTGCATTATCTCTTATAGTTTCCGAGATATGGACTATCGATAATTTACACCTTAGGCTCTGCTTCTAACTTGGGCCCAAATTGTAAAATGGTCTTATCTATTAGCGATTTCGTTCCAATTCACATTCCAAGTAATATTCGGCATGCTAATTACATTGCCGGTTGCCAAATTGCATTATCTCTTATAGTTTCCGAGATATGGACTATCGATAATTTACACCTTACTCTCTGCTTCTAACTTGGGCCCAAATTGTAAAATGGTCTTATCTATTGGCGATTTCGTTCCAATTCTCATTCCAAGTAATATTCGGCATGCTAATTACATTGCCGGTTGCCAAATTGCATTATCTCTTATAGTTTCCGAGATATGGACTATCGATAATTTACACCTTAGGCTCTGCTTCTAACTTGGGCCCAAATTGTAAAATGGTCTTATCTATTGGCGATTTCGTTCCAATTCACACTCCAAGTAATATTCGGCATGCTAATTACATTGCCGGTTGCCAAATTGCATTATCTCTTATAGTTTCCGAGATATGGACTATCAATAATTTACACCTTAGGCTCTGCTTCTAACTTGGGCCCAAATTGTAAAATGGTCTTATTTATTGGCGATTTCGTTCCAATTCACATTCCAAGTAATATTCGGCATGCTAATTACATTGCCGGTTGCCAAATTGCATTATCTCTTATAGTTTCCGAGATATGGACTATCGATAATTTACACCTTAGGCTCTGCTTCTAACTTGGGCCCAAATTGTAAAATGGTCTTATCTATTGGCGATTTCGTTCCAATTCACATTCCAAGTAATATTCGGCATGCTAATTACATTGCCGGTTGCCAAATTGCATTACCTCTTATAGTTTCCGAGATATGGACTATCGATAATTTACACCTTAGGCTCTGCTTCTAACTTGGGCCCAAATTGTAAAATGGTATTATCTATTGGCGATTTCGTTCCAATTCACATTCCAAGTAATATTCGGCATGCTAATTACATTGCCGGTTGCCAAATTGCATTATCTCTTATAGTTTCCGAGATATGGACTATCGATAATTTACACCTTAGGCTCTGCTTCTAACTTGGGCCCAAATTGTAAAATGGTCTTATCTATTGGCGATTTCGTTCCAATTCACATTCCAAGTAATATTCGGCATGCTAATTACATTGCCGGTTGCCAAATTGAATTATCTCTTATAGTTTCCGAGATATGGACTATCGATAATTTACACCTTAGGCTCTGCTTCTAACTTGGGCCCAAAGGGTAAAATGGTCTTACCTATTGGCGATTTCGTTCCAATTCACATTCCAAGTAATATTCGGCATGCTAATTACATTGCCGGTTGCCAAATTACATTATCTCTTATAGTTTCCGAGATATGGACTATCGATAATTTACACCTTAGGCTCTGCTTCTAACTTGGGCCCAAATTGTAAAATGGTCTTATCTATTGGCGATTTCGTTCCAATTCATATTCCAATTAATATTCGGCATGCTAATTACATTGCCGGTTGCCAAATTGCATTATCTCTTATAGTTTCCGAGATATGGACTATCGATAATTTACACCTTAGGCTCTGCTTCTAACTTGGGCCCAAATTGTAAAATGGTCTTATCTATTAGCGATTTCGTTCCAATTCACATTCCAAGTAATATTCGGCATGCTAATTACATTGCCGGTTGCCAAATTGCATTATCTCTTATAGTTTCCGAGATATGGACTATCGATAATTTACACCTTAGGCTCTGCTTCTAACTTGGGCCCAAATTGTAAAATGGTCTTATCTATTGGCGATTTCGTTCCAATTCACACTCCAAGTAATATTCGGCATGCTAATTACATTGCCGGTTGCGAAATTGCATTATCTCTTATAGTTTCCGAGATATGGACTATCAATAATTTACACCTTAGGCTCTGCTTCTAACTTGGGCCCAAATTGTAAAATGGTCTTATCTATTGGCGATTTCGTTCAAATTCACATTCCAAGTAATATTCGGCATGCTAATTACATTGCCGGTTGCCAAATTGCATTATCTCTTATAGTTTCTGAGATATGGACTATCGATAATTTACACCTTAGGCTCTGCTTCTAACTTGGGCCCAAATTGTAAAATGGTCTTATCTATTGGCAATTTCGTTCAAATTCACATTCCAAGTAATATTCGGCATGCTAATTACATTGCCGGTTGCCAAATTGCATTATCTCTTATAGTTTCTGAGATATGGACTATCGATAATTTACACCTTAGGCTCTGCTTCTAACTTGGGCCCAAATTGTAAAATGGTCTTATCTATTGGCAATTTCGTTCCAATTCACATTCCAAGTAATATTCGGCATGCTAATTACATTGCCGGTTGCCAAATTGCATTATCTCTTATAGTTTCCGAGATATGGACTATCGATAATTTACACCTTAGGCTCTGCTTCTAACTTGGGCCCAAATTGTAAAATGGTCTTATCTATTGGCGATTTCGTTCCAATTCACATTCCAAGTAATATTCGGCATGCTAATTACATTGCCGGTTGCCAAATTGCATTAACTCTTATAGTTTCCGAGATATGGACTATCGATAATTTACACCTTAGGCTCTGCTTCTAACTTGGGCCCAAATTGTAAAATGGTCTTATCTATTGGCGATTTCGTTCCAATTCACATTCCAAGTAATATTCGGCATGCTAATTACATTGCCGGTTGCCAAATTGCATTATCTCTCATAGTTTCCGAGATATGGACTATCGATAATTTACACCTTAGGCTCTGCTTCTAACTTGGGCCCAAATTGTAAAATGGTCTTACCTATTGGCGATTTCGTTCCAATTCATATTCCAAGTAATATTCGGCATGCTAATTACATTGCCGGTTGCCAAATTGCATTATCTCTTATAGTTTCCGAGATATGGACTATCGATAATTTACACCTTAGGCTCTGCTTCTAACTTGGGCCCAAATTGTAAAATGGTCTTATCTATTGGCGATTTCGCTCCAATTCACATTCCAAGTGATATTCGGCATGCTAATTACATTGCCGGTTGCCAAATTGCATTATCTCTTATAGTTTCCGAGATATGGACTATCGATAATTTACACCTTAGGCTCTGCTTCTAACTTGGGCCCAAATTGTAAAATGGTCTTATCTATTGGCGATTTCGTCCCAATTCACATTCCAAGTGATATTCGGCATGCTAATTACATTGCCGGTTGCGTAATTGCATTATCTCTTATAGTTTCCGAGATATGGACTATCGATAATTTACACCTTAGGCTCTGCTTCTAACTTGGGCCCAAATTGTAAAATGGTCTTATCTATTGGCGATTTCGTTCCAATTCACATTCCAAGTAATATTCGGCATGCTAATTACATTGCCGGTTGCCAAATTGCATTATCTCTTATAGTTTCCGAGATATGGACTATCGATAATTTACACCTTAGGCTCTGCTTCTAACTTGGGCCCAAATTGTAAAATGGTCTTATCTATTGGCGATTTAGTTGCAATTCACATTCCAAGTAATATTCGGCATGCTAATTACATTGCCGGTTGCCAAATTGCATTATCTCTTATAGTTTCCGAGATATGGACTATCGATAATTTACACCTTAGGCTCTGTTTCTAACTTGGGCCCAAATTGTAAAATGGTCTTATCTATTGGCGATTTCGTTCCAATTCGCATTCCAAGTAATATTCGGCATGCTAATTACATTGCCGGTTGCCAAATTGCATTATCTCTTATAGTTTCCGAGATATGGACTATCGATAATTTACACCTTAGGCTCTGCTTCTAACTTGGGCCCAAATTGTAAAATGGTCTTATCTATTGGCGATTTCGTTCGAATTCACATTCCAAGTAATATTCGGCATGCTAATTACATTGCCGGTTGCCAAATTGCATTATCTCTTATAGTTTCCGAGATATGGACTATCGATAATTTACACCTTAGGCTCTGCTTCTAACTTGGGCCCAAATTGTAAAATGGTCTTATCTATTGGCGATTTCGTTCCAATTCACATTCCAAGTAATATTCGGCATGCTAATTACATTGCCGGTTGCCAAATTGCATTATCTCTTATAGTTTCCGAGATATGGACTATCGATAATTTACACCTTAGGCTCTGCTTCTAACTTGGGCCCAAATTGTAAAATGGTCTTATCTATTGGCGATTTCGTTCCAATTCACATTCCAAGTAATATCCGGCATGCTAATTACATTGCCGGTTGCCAAATTGAATTATCTCTTATAGTTTCCGAGATATGGACTATCGATAATTTACACCTTAGGCTCTGCTTCTAACTTGGGCCCAAATTGTAAAATGGTCTTATCTATTGGCGATTTCGTTCCAATTCACATTCCAAGTAATATTCGGCATGCTAATTACATTGCCGGTTGCCAAATTGCATTATCTCTTATAGTTTCCGAGATATGGACTATCGATAATTTACATCTTAGGCTCTGCTTCTAACTTGGGCCCAAATTGTAAAATGGTCTTATCTATTGGCGATTTCGTTCCAATTCACATTCCAAGTAATATTCGGCATGCTAATTACATTGCCGGTTGCCAAATTGCATTATCTCTTATAGTTTCCGAGATATGGACTATCGATAATTTACACCTTAGGCTCTGCTTCTAACTTGGGCCCAAATTGTAAAATGGTCTAATCTATTGGCGATTTCGTCCCAATTCACATTCCAAGTGATATTCGGCATGCTAATTACATTGCCGGTTGCGAAATTGCATTATCTCTTATAGTTTCCGAGATATGGACTATCAATAATTTTCACCTTAGGCTCTGCTTCTAACTTGGGCCCAAATTGTAAAATGGTCTTATCTATTGGCGATTTCGTTCCAATTCACATTCCAAGTAATATTCGGCATGCTAATTACATTGCCGGTTGCCAAATTGCATTATCTCTTATAGTTTCCGAGATATGGACTATCGATTATTTACACCTTAGGCTCTGCTTCTAACTTGGGCCCAAATTGTAAAATGGTCTTATCTATTGGCGATTTCGTTCCAATTCACATTCCAAGTAATATTCGGCATGCTAATTACATTGCCGGTTGCCAAATTGCATTATCTCTTATAGTTTCCGAGATATGGACTATCGATAATTTACACCTTAGGCTCTGCTTCTAACTTGGGCCCAAATTGTAAAATGGTCTTATCTATTAGCGATTTCGTTCCAATTCACATTCCAAGTAATATTCGGCATGCTAATTACATTGCCGGTTGCCAAATTGCATTATCTCTTATAGTTTCCGAGATATGGACTATCGATAATTTACACCTTACTCTCTGCTTCTAACTTGGGCCCAAATTGTAAAATGGTCTTATCTATTGGCGATTTCGTTCCAATTCTCATTCCAAGTAATATTCGGCATGCTAATTACATTGCCGGTTGCCAAATTGCATTATCTCTTATAGTTTCCGAGATATGGACTATCGATAATTTACACCTTAGGCTCTGCTTCTAACTTGGGCCCAAATTGTAAAATGGTCTTATCTATTGGCGATTTCGTTCCAATTCACACTCCAAGTAATATTCGGCATGCTAATTACATTGCCGGTTGCGAAATTGCATTATCTCTTATAGTTTCCGAGATATGGACTATCAATAATTTACACCTTAGGCTCTGCTTCTAACTTGGGCCCAAATTGTAAAATGGTCTTATTTATTGGCGATTTCGTTCCAATTCACATTCCAAGTAATATTCGGCATGCTAATTACATTGCCGGTTGCCAAATTGCATTATCTCTTATAGTTTCCGAGATATGGACTATCGATAATTTACACCTTAGGCTCTGCTTCTAACTTGGGCCGAAATTGTAAAATAGTCTTATCTATTGGCGATTTCGTTCCAATTCACATTCCAAGTAATATTCGGCATGCTAATTACATTGCCGGTTGCCAAATTGCATTACCTCTTATAGTTTCCGAGATATGGACTATCGATAATTTACACCTTAGGCTCTGCTTCTAACTTGGGCCCAAATTGTAAAATGGTATTATCTATTGGCGATTTCGTTCCAATTCACATTCCAAGTAATATTCGGCATGCTAATTACATTGCCGGTTGCCAAATTGCATTATCTCTTATAGTTTCCGAGATATGGACTATCGATAATTTACACCTTAGGCTCTGCTTCTAACTTGGGCCCAAATTGTAAAATGGTCTTATCTATTGGCGATTTCGTTCCAATTCACATTCCAAGTAATATTCGGCATGCTAATTACATTGCCGGTTGCCAAATTGAATTATCTCTTATAGTTTCCGAGATATGGACTATCGATAATTTACACCTTAGGCTCTGCTTCTAACTTGGGCCCAAATGGTAAAATGGTCTTACCTATTGGCGATTTCGTTCCAATTCACATTCCAAGTAATATTCGGCATGCTAATTACATTGCCGGTTGCCAAATTACATTATCTCTTATAGTTTCCGAGATATGGACTATCGATAATTTACACCTTAGGCTCTGCTTCTAACTTGGGCCCAAATTGTAAAATGGTCTTATCTATTGGCGATTTCGTTCCAATTCATATTCCAATTAATATTCGGCATGCTAATTACATTGCCGGTTGCCAAATTGCATTATCTCTTATAGTTTCCGAGATATGGACTATCGATAATTTACACCTTAGGCTCTGCTTCTAACTTGGGCCCAAATTGTAAAATGGTCTTATCTATTAGCGATTTCGTTCCAATTCACATTCCAAGTAATATTCGGCATGCTAATTACATTGCCGGTTGCCAAATTGCATTATCTCTTATAGTTTCCGAGATATGGACTATCGATAATTTACACCTTAGGCTCTGCTTCTAACTTGGGCCCAAATTGTAAAATGGTCTTATCTATTGGCGATTTCGTTCCAATTCACATTCCAAGTAATATTCGGCATGCTAATTACATTGCCGGTTGCCAAATTGCATTATCTCTTATAGTTTCCGAGATATGGACTATCGATAATTTACACCTTAGGCTCTGCTTCTAACTTGGGCCCAAATTGTAAAATGGTCTTATCTATTGGCGATTTCGTTCCAATTCACATTCCAAGGAATATTCGGCATGCTAATTACATTGCCGGTTGCCAAATTGAATTATCTCTTATAGTTTCCGAGATATGGACTATCGAAAATTTACACCTTAGGATCTGCTTCTAACTTGGGCCCAAATTGTAAAATGGTCTTACCTATTGGCGATTTCTTTCCAATTCACATTCCAAGTAATATTCGGCATGCTAATTACATTACCGTTTGCCAAATTGCATTATCTCTTATAGTTTCCGAGATATGGACTATCGATAATTTACCCCTTAGGCTCTGCTTCTAACTTGGGCCCAAATTGTAAAATGGTCTTATCTATTGGCGATTTCGTTCCAATTCACATTCCAAGTAATATTCGGCATTCTAATTACATTGCCGGTTGCCAAATTGCATTATCCCTTATAGTTTCCGAGATATGGACTATCGATAATTTACACCTTAGGCTCTGCTTCTAACTTGGGCCCAAATTGTAAAATGGTCTTATCTATTGGCGATTTCGTCCCAATTCACATTCCAAGTGATATTCGGCATGCTAATTACATTGCCGGTTGCCAAATTGCATTATCTCTTATAGTTTCCGAGATATGGACTATCGATAATTTACACCTTAGGCTCTGCTTCTAACTTGGGCCCAAATTGTAAAATGGTTTTATCTATTGGCGATTTCGTTCCAATTCACATTCCAAGTAATATTCGGCATGCTAATTACATTGCCGGTTGCCAAATTGCATTATCTCTTATAGTTTCCGAGATATGGACTATCGATAATTTACACCTTAGGCTCTGCTTCTAACTTGGGCCCAAATTGTAAAATGGCCTTATCTATTGGCGATTTCGTCCCAATTCACATTCCAAGTAATATTCGGCATGCTAATTACATTGCCGGTTGCGAAATTGCATTATCTCTTATAGTTTCAGAGATATGGACTATCGATAATTTACACCTTAGGCTCTGCTTCTAACTTGGGCCCAAATTGTAAAATGGTCTTATCTATTGGCAATTTCGTTCCAAATCACATTCCAAGTAATATTCGGCATGCTAATTACATTGCCGGTTGCCAAATTGCATTATCTCTTATAGTTTCCGAGATATGGACTATCGATAATTTACACCTTAGGCTCTGCTTCTAACTTGGGCCCAAATTGTAAAATGGTCTTATCTATTGGCGATTTCGTTCCAATTCACATTCCAAGGAATATTCGGCATGCTAATTACATTGCCGGTTGCCAAATTGAATTATCTCTTATAGTTTCCGAGATATGGACTATCGAAAATTTACACCTTAGGATCTGCTTCTAACTTGGGCCCAAATTGTAAAATGGTCTTACCTATTGGCGATTTCTTTCCAATTCACATTCCAAGTAATATTCGGCATGCTAATTACATTACCGGTTGCCAAATTGCATTATCTCTTATAGTTTCCGAGATATGGACTATCGATAATTTACCCCTTAGGCTCTGCTTCTAACTTGGGCCCAAATTGTAAAATGGTCTTATCTATTGGCGATTTCGTTCCAATTCACATTCCAAGTAATATTCGGCATTCTAATTACATTGCCGGTTGCCAAATTGCATTATCCCTTATAGTTTCCGAGATATGGACTATCGATAATTTACACCTTAGGCTCTGCTTCTAACTTGGGCCCAAATTGTAAAATGGTCTTATCTATTGGCGATTTCGTCCCAATTCACATTCCAAGTGATATTCGGCATGCTAATTACATTGCCGGTTGCCAAATTGCATTATCTCTTATAGTTTCCGAGATATGGACTATCGATAATTTACACCTTAGGCTCTGCTTCTAACTTGGGCCCAAATTGTAAAATGGTTTTATCTATTGGCGATTTCGTTCCAATTCACATTCCAAGTAATATTCGGCATGCTAATTACATTGCCGGTTGCCAAATTGCATTATCTCTTATAGTTTCCGAGATATGGACTATCGATAATTTACACCTTAGGCTCTGCTTCTAACTTGGGCCCAAATTGTAAAATGGCCTTATCTATTGGCGATTTCGTCCCAATTCACATTCCAAGTAATATTCGGCATGCTAATTACATTGCCGGTTGCGAAATTGCATTATCTCTTATAGTTTCAGAGATATGGACTATCGATAATTTACACCTTAGGCTCTGCTTCTAACTTGGGCCCAAATTGTAAAATGGTCTTATCTATTGGCAATTTCGTTCCAAATCACATTCCAAGTAATATTCGGCATGCTAATTACATTGCCGGTTGCCAAATTGCATTATCTCTTATAGTTTCCGAGATATGGACTATCGATAATTTACACCTTAGGCTCTGCTTCTAACTTGGGCCCAAATTGTAAAATGGTCTTATCTATTGGCGATTTCGTTCCAATTCACATTCCAAGTAATATTCGGCATGCTATTTACATTGCCGGTTGCCAAATTGCATTAACTCTTATAGTTTCCGAGATATGGACTATCGATAATTTACACCTTAGGCTCTGCTTCTAACTTGGGCCCAAATTGTAAAATGATTTTATCTATTGGCGATTTCGTTCCAATTCACATTCCAAGTAATATTCGGCATGCTAATTACATTGCCGGTTGCCAAATTGCATTATCTCTTATAGTTTCCGAGATATGGACTATCGATAATTTACACCTTAGGCTCTGCTTCTAACTTGGGCCCAAATTGTAAAATGGTTTTATCTATTGGCGATTTCGTTCCAATTCACATTCCAAGTAATATACGGCATGCTAATTACATTGCCGGTTGCCAAATTGCATTATCTCTTATAGTTTCCGAGATATGGACTATCGATAATTTACACCTTAGGCTCTGCTTCTAACTTGGGCCCAAATTGTAAAATGGTTTTATCTATTGGCGATTTCGTTCCAATTCACATTCCAAGTAATATTCGGCATGCTAATTACATTGCCGGTTGCCAAATTGCATTATCTCTTATAGTTTCCGAGATATGGACTATCGATAATTTACACCTTAGGCTCTGCTTCTAACTTGGGCCCAAATTGTAAAATGGCCTTATCTATTGGCGATTTCGTCCCAATTCACATTCCAAGTAATATTCGGCATGCTAATTACATTGCCGGTTGCGAAATTGCATTATCTCTTATAGTTTCAGAGATATGGACTATCGATAATTTACACCTTAGGCTCTGCTTCTAACTTGGGCCCAAATTGTAAAATGGTCTTATCTATTGGCAATTTCGTTCCAATTCACATTCCAAGTAATATTCGGCATGCTAATTACATTGCCGGTTGCCAAATTGCATTATCTCTTATAGTTTCCGAGATATGGACTATCGATAATTTACACCTTAGGCTCTGCTTCTAACTTGGGCCCAAATTGTAAAATGGTCTTATCTATTGGCGATTTCGTTCCAATTCACATTCCAAGTAATATTCGGCATGCTAATTACATTGCCGGTTGCCAAATTGCATTATCTCTTATAGTTTCCGAGTTATGGACTATCGATAATTTACACCTTAGGCTCTGCTTCTAACTTGGGCCCAAATTGTAAAATGGTCTTATCTATTGGCGATTTCGTTCCAATTCACATTCCAAGTAATATTCGGCATGCTAATTACATTGCCGGTTGCCAAATTGCATTATCTCTTATAGTTTCCGAGATATGGACTATCGATAATTTACACCTTAGGCTCTGCTTCTAACTTGGGCCCAAATTGTAAAATGGTCTTATCTATTAGCGATTTCGTTCCAATTCACATTCCAAGTAATATTCGGCATGCTAATTACATTGCCGGTTGCCAAATTGCATTATCTCTTATAGTTTCCGAGATATGGACTATCGATAATTTACACCTTACTCTCTGCTTCTAACTTGGGCCCAAATTGTAAAATGGTCTTATCTATTGGCGATTTCGTTCCAATTCTCATTCCAAGTAATATTCGGCATGCTAATTACATTGCCGGTTGCCAAATTGCATTATCTCTTATAGTTTCCGAGATATGGACTATCGATAATTTACACCTTAGGCTCTGCTTCTAACTTGGGCCCAAATTGTAAAATGGTCTTATCTATTGGCGATTTCGTTCCAATTCACACTCCAAGTAATATTCGGCATGCTAATTACATTGCCGGTTGCGAAATTGCATTATCTCTTATAGTTTCCGAGATATGGACTATCAATAATTTACACCTTAGGCTCTGCTTCTAACTTGGGCCCAAATTGTAAAATGGTCTTATTTATTGGCGATTTCGTTCCAATTCACATTCCAAGTAATATTCGGCATGCTAATTACATTGCCGGTTGCCAAATTGCATTATCTCTTATAGTTTCCGAGATATGGACTATCGATAATTTACACCTTAGGCTCTGCTTCTAACTTGGGCCGAAATTGTAAAATAGTCTTATCTATTGGCGATTTCGTTCCAATTCACATTCCAAGTAATATTCGGCATGCTAATTACATTGCCGGTTGCCAAATTGCATTACCTCTTATAGTTTCCGAGATATGGACTATCGATAATTTACACCTTAGGCTCTGCTTCTAACTTGGGCCCAAATTGTAAAATGGTATTATCTATTGGCGATTTCGTTCCAATTCACATTCCAAGTAATATTCGGCATGCTAATTACATTGCCGGTTGCCAAATTGCATTATCTCTTATAGTTTCCGAGATATGGACTATCGATAATTTACACCTTAGGCTCTGCTTCTAACTTGGGCCCAAATTGTAAAATGGTCTTATCTATTGGCGATTTCGTTCCAATTCACATTCCAAGTAATATTCGGCATGCTAATTACATTGCCGGTTGCCAAATTGAATTATCTCTTATAGTTTCCGAGATATGGACTATCGATAATTTACACCTTAGGCTCTGCTTCTAACTTGGGCCCAAATGGTAAAATGGTCTTACCTATTGGCGATTTCGTTCCAATTCACATTCCAAGTAATATTCGGCATGCTAATTACATTGCCGGTTGCCAAATTACATTATCTCTTATAGTTTCCGAGATATGGACTATCGATAATTTACACCTTAGGCTCTGCTTCTAACTTGGGCCCAAATTGTAAAATGGTCTTATCTATTGGCGATTTCGTTCCAATTCATATTCCAATTAATATTCGGCATGCTAATTACATTGCCGGTTGCCAAATTGCATTATCTCTTATAGTTTCCGAGATATGGACTATCGATAATTTACACCTTAGGCTCTGCTTCTAACTTGGGCCCAAATTGTAAAATGGTCTTATCTATTAGCGATTTCGTTCCAATTCACATTCCAAGTAATATTCGGCATGCTAATTACATTGCCGGTTGCCAAATTGCATTATCTCTTATAGTTTCCGAGATATGGACTATCGATAATTTACACCTTAGGCTCTGCTTCTAACTTGGGCCCAAATTGTAAAATGGTCTTATCTATTGGCGATTTCGTTCCAATTCACATTCCAAGTAATATTCGGCATGCTAATTACATTGCCGGTTGCCAAATTGCATTATCTCTTATAGTTTCCGAGATATGGACTATCGATAATTTACACCTTAGGCTCTGCTTCTAACTTGGGCCCAAATTGTAAAATGGTCTTATCTATTGGCGATTTCGTTCCAATTCACATTCCAAGGAATATTCGGCATGCTAATTACATTGCCGGTTGCCAAATTGAATTATCTCTTATAGTTTCCGAGATATGGACTATCGAAAATTTACACCTTAGGATCTGCTTCTAACTTGGGCCCAAATTGTAAAATGGTCTTACCTATTGGCGATTTCTTTCCAATTCACATTCCAAGTAATATTCGGCATGCTAATTACATTACCGTTTGCCAAATTGCATTATCTCTTATAGTTTCCGAGATATGGACTATCGATAATTTACCCCTTAGGCTCTGCTTCTAACTTGGGCCCAAATTGTAAAATGGTCTTATCTATTGGCGATTTCGTTCCAATTCACATTCCAAGTAATATTCGGCATTCTAATTACATTGCCGGTTGCCAAATTGCATTATCCCTTATAGTTTCCGAGATATGGACTATCGATAATTTACACCTTAGGCTCTGCTTCTAACTTGGGCCCAAATTGTAAAATGGTCTTATCTATTGGCGATTTCGTCCCAATTCACATTCCAAGTGATATTCGGCATGCTAATTACATTGCCGGTTGCCAAATTGCATTATCTCTTATAGTTTCCGAGATATGGACTATCGATAATTTACACCTTAGGCTCTGCTTCTAACTTGGGCCCAAATTGTAAAATGGTTTTATCTATTGGCGATTTCGTTCCAATTCACATTCCAAGTAATATTCGGCATGCTAATTACATTGCCGGTTGCCAAATTGCATTATCTCTTATAGTTTCCGAGATATGGACTATCGATAATTTACACCTTAGGCTCTGCTTCTAACTTGGGCCCAAATTGTAAAATGGCCTTATCTATTGGCGATTTCGTCCCAATTCACATTCCAAGTAATATTCGGCATGCTAATTACATTGCCGGTTGCGAAATTGCATTATCTCTTATAGTTTCAGAGATATGGACTATCGATAATTTACACCTTAGGCTCTGCTTCTAACTTGGGCCCAAATTGTAAAATGGTCTTATCTATTGGCAATTTCGTTCCAAATCACATTCCAAGTAATATTCGGCATGCTAATTACATTGCCGGTTGCCAAATTGCATTATCTCTTATAGTTTCCGAGATATGGACTATCGATAATTTACACCTTAGGCTCTGCTTCTAACTTGGGCCCAAATTGTAAAATGGTCTTATCTATTGGCGATTTCGTTCCAATTCACATTCCAAGGAATATTCGGCATGCTAATTACATTGCCGGTTGCCAAATTGAATTATCTCTTATAGTTTCCGAGATATGGACTATCGAAAATTTACACCTTAGGATCTGCTTCTAACTTGGGCCCAAATTGTAAAATGGTCTTACCTATTGGCGATTTCTTTCCAATTCACATTCCAAGTAATATTCGGCATGCTAATTACATTACCGGTTGCCAAATTGCATTATCTCTTATAGTTTCCGAGATATGGACTATCGATAATTTACCCCTTAGGCTCTGCTTCTAACTTGGGCCCAAATTGTAAAATGGTCTTATCTATTGGCGATTTCGTTCCAATTCACATTCCAAGTAATATTCGGCATTCTAATTACATTGCCGGTTGCCAAATTGCATTATCCCTTATAGTTTCCGAGATATGGACTATCGATAATTTACACCTTAGGCTCTGCTTCTAACTTGGGCCCAAATTGTAAAATGGTCTTATCTATTGGCGATTTCGTCCCAATTCACATTCCAAGTGATATTCGGCATGCTAATTACATTGCCGGTTGCCAAATTGCATTATCTCTTATAGTTTCCGAGATATGGACTATCGATAATTTACACCTTAGGCTCTGCTTCTAACTTGGGCCCAAATTGTAAAATGGTTTTATCTATTGGCGATTTCGTTCCAATTCACATTCCAAGTAATATTCGGCATGCTAATTACATTGCCGGTTGCCAAATTGCATTATCTCTTATAGTTTCCGAGATATGGACTATCGATAATTTACACCTTAGGCTCTGCTTCTAACTTGGGCCCAAATTGTAAAATGGCCTTATCTATTGGCGATTTCGTCCCAATTCACATTCCAAGTAATATTCGGCATGCTAATTACATTGCCGGTTGCGAAATTGCATTATCTCTTATAGTTTCAGAGATATGGACTATCGATAATTTACACCTTAGGCTCTGCTTCTAACTTGGGCCCAAATTGTAAAATGGTCTTATCTATTGGCAATTTCGTTCCAAATCACATTCCAAGTAATATTCGGCATGCTAATTACATTGCCGGTTGCCAAATTGCATTATCTCTTATAGTTTCCGAGATATGGACTATCGATAATTTACACCTTAGGCTCTGCTTCTAACTTGGGCCCAAATTGTAAAATGGTCTTATCTATTGGCGATTTCGTTCCAATTCACATTCCAAGTAATATTCGGCATGCTATTTACATTGCCGGTTGCCAAATTGCATTAACTCTTATAGTTTCCGAGATATGGACTATCGATAATTTACACCTTAGGCTCTGCTTCTAACTTGGGCCCAAATTGTAAAATGATTTTATCTATTGGCGATTTCGTTCCAATTCACATTCCAAGTAATATTCGGCATGCTAATTACATTGCCGGTTGCCAAATTGCATTATCTCTTATAGTTTCCGAGATATGGACTATCGATAATTTACACCTTAGGCTCTGCTTCTAACTTGGGCCCAAATTGTAAAATGGTTTTATCTATTGGCGATTTCGTTCCAATTCACATTCCAAGTAATATACGGCATGCTAATTACATTGCCGGTTGCCAAATTGCATTATCTCTTATAGTTTCCGAGATATGGACTATCGATAATTTACACCTTAGGCTCTGCTTCTAACTTGGGCCCAAATTGTAAAATGGTTTTATCTATTGGCGATTTCGTTCCAATTCACATTCCAAGTAATATTCGGCATGCTAATTACATTGCCGGTTGCCAAATTGCATTATCTCTTATAGTTTCCGAGATATGGACTATCGATAATTTACACCTTAGGCTCTGCTTCTAACTTGGGCCCAAATTGTAAAATGGCCTTATCTATTGGCGATTTCGTCCCAATTCACATTCCAAGTAATATTCGGCATGCTAATTACATTGCCGGTTGCGAAATTGCATTATCTCTTATAGTTTCAGAGATATGGACTATCGATAATTTACACCTTAGGCTCTGCTTCTAACTTGGGCCCAAATTGTAAAATGGTCTTATCTATTGGCAATTTCGTTCCAATTCACATTCCAAGTAATATTCGGCATGCTAATTACATTGCCGGTTGCCAAATTGCATTATCTCTTATAGTTTCCGAGATATGGACTATCGATAATTTACACCTTAGGCTCTGCTTCTAACTTGGGCCCAAATTGTAAAATGGTCTTATCTATTGGCGATTTCGTTCCAATTCACATTCCAAGTAATATTCGGCATGCTAATTACATTGCCGGTTGCCAAATTGCATTATCTCTTATAGTTTCCGAGTTATGGACTATCGATAATTTACACCTTAGGCTCTGCTTCTAACTTGGGCCCAAATTGTAAAATGGTCTTATCTATTGGCGGTTTCGTTCCAATTCACATTCCAAGTAATATTCGGCATGCTAATTACATTGCCGGTTGCCAAATTGCATTATCTCTTATAGTTTCCGAGATATGGACTATCGATAATTTACACCTTAGGCTCTGCTTCTAACTTGGGCCCAAATTGTAAAATGGTCTTATCTATTGGCGATTTCGTTCCAATTCACATTCCAAGGAATATTCGGCATGCTAATTACATTGCCGGTTGCCAAATTGAATTATCTCTTATAGTTTCCGAGATATGGACTATCGATAATTTACACCTTAGGCTCTGCTTCTAACTTGGGCCCAAATTGTAAAATGGTCTTACCTATTGGCGATTTCGTTCCAATTCACATTCCAAGTAATATTCGGCATGCTAATTACATTGCCGGTTGCCAAATTGCATTATCTCTTATAGTTTCAGAGATATGGACTATCGATAATTTACACCTTAGGCTCTGCTTCTAACTTGGGCCCAAATTGTAAAATGGTCTTATCTATTGGCAATTTCGTTCCAAATCACATTCCAAGTAATATTCGGCATGCTAATTACATTGCCGGTTGCCAAATTGCATTATCTCTTATAGTTTCCGAGATATGGACTATCGATAATTTACACCTTAGGCTCTGCTTCTAACTTGGGCCCAAATTGTAAAATGGTCTTATCTATTGGCGATTTCGTTCCAATTCACATTCCAAGTAATATTCGGCATGCTATTTACATTGCCGGTTGCCAAATTGCATTAACTCTTATAGTTTCCGAGATATGGACTATCGATAATTTACACCTTAGGCTCTGCTTCTAACTTGGGCCCAAATTGTAAAATGATTTTATCTATTGGCGATTTCGTTCCAATTCACATTCCAAGTAATATTCGGCATGCTAATTACATTGCCGGTTGCCAAATTGCATTATCTCTTATAGTTTCCGAGATATGGACTATCGATAATTTACACCTTAGGCTCTGCTTCTAACTTGGGCCCAAATTGTAAAATGGTTTTATCTATTGGCGATTTCGTTCCAATTCACATTCCAAGTAATATACGGCATGCTAATTACATTGCCGGTTGCCAAATTGCATTATCTCTTATAGTTTCCGAGATATGGACTATCGATAATTTACACCTTAGGCTCTGCTTCTAACTTGGGCCCAAATTGTAAAATGGTTTTATCTATTGGCGATTTCGTTCCAATTCACATTCCAAGTAATATTCGGCATGCTAATTACATTGCCGGTTGCCAAATTGCATTATCTCTTATAGTTTCCGAGATATGGACTATCGATAATTTACACCTTAGGCTCTGCTTCTAACTTGGGCCCAAATTGTAAAATGGTCTTATCTATTGGCAATTTCGTTCCAATTCACATTCCAAGTAATATTCGGCATGCTAATTACATTGCCGGTTGCCAAATTGCATTATCTCTTATAGTTTCCGAGATATGGACTATCGATAATTTACACCTTAGGCTCTGCTTCTAACTTGGGCCCAAATTGTAAAATGGTCTTATCTATTGGCGATTTCGTTCCAATTCACATTCCAAGTAATATTCGGCATGCTAATTACATTGCCGGTTGCCAAATTGCATTATCTCTTATAGTTTCCGAGTTATGGACTATCGATAATTTACACCTTAGGCTCTGCTTCTAACTTGGGCCCAAATTGTAAAATGGTCTTATCTATTGGCGGTTTCGTTCCAATTCACATTCCAAGTAATATTCGGCATGCTAATTACATTGCCGGTTGCCAAATTGCATTATCTCTTATAGTTTCCGAGATATGGACTATCGATAATTTACACCTTAGGCTCTGCTTCTAACTTGGGCCCAAATTGTAAAATGGTCTTATCTATTGGCGATTTCGTTCCAATTCACATTCCAAGGAATATTCGGCATGCTAATTACATTGCCGGTTGCCAAATTGAATTATCTCTTATAGTTTCCGAGATATGGACTATCGATAATTTACACCTTAGGCTCTGCTTCTAACTTGGGCCCAAATTGTAAAATGGTCTTACCTATTGGCGATTTCGTTCCAATTCACATTCCAAGTAATATTCGGCATGCTAATTACATTGCCGGTTGCCAAATTGCATTATCTCTTATAGTTTCCGAGATATGGACTATCGATAATTTACACCTTAGGCTCTGCTTCTAACTTGGGCCCAAATTGTAAAATGGTCTTATCTATTGGCGATTTCGTTCCAATTCACATTCCAAGTAATATTCGGCATGCTAATTGCATTGCCGGTTGCCAAATTGCATTATCTCTTATAGTTTCCGAGATATGGACTATCGATAATTTACACCTTAGGCTCCGCTTCTAACTTGGGCCCAAATTGTAAAATGGTCTTATCTATTGGCGATTTCGTCCCAATTCACATTCCAAGTGATATTCGGCATGCTAATTACATTGCCGGTTGCGAAATTGCATTATCTCTTATAGTTTCCGAGATATGGACTATCAATAATTTACACCTTAGGCTCTGCTTCTAACTTGGGCCCAAATTGTAAAATGGTCTTATCTATTGGCGATTTCGTTCCAATTCACATTCCAAGTAATATTCGGCATGCTAATTACATTGCCGGTTGCCAAATTGCATTATCTCTTATAGTTTCCGAGATATGGACTATCGATAATTTACACCTTAGGCTCTGCTTCTAACTTGGGCCCAAATTGTAAAATGGTTTTATCTATTGGCGATTTCGTTCCAATTCACATTCCAAGTAATATTCGGCATGCTAATTACATTGCCGGTTGCCAAATTGCATTATCTCTTATAGTTTCCGAGATATGGACTATCGATAATTTACACCTTAGGCTCTGCTTCTAACTTGGGCCCAAATTGTAAAATGGTCTTATCTATTGACGATTTCGTTCCAATTCACATTCCAAGTAATATTCGGCATGCTAATTACATTGCCGGTTGCCAAATTGCATTATCTCTTATAGTTTCCGAGTTATGGACTATCGATAATTTACACCTTAGGCTCTGCTTCTAACTTGGGCCCAAATTGTAAAATGGTCTTATCTATTGGCGGTTTCGTTCCAATTCACATTCCAAGTAATATTCGGCATGCTAATTACATTGCCGGTTGCCAAATTGCATTATCTCTTATAGTTTCCGAGATATGGACTATCGATAATTTACACCTTAGGCTCTGCTTCTAACTTGGGCCCAAATTGTAAAATGGTCTTATCTATTGGTGATTTCGTTCCAATTCACATTCCAAGGAATATTCGGCATGCTAATTACATTGCCGGTTGCCAAATTGAATTATCTCTTATAGTTTCCGAGATATGGACTATCGATAATTTACTCCTTAGGCTCTGCTTCTAACTTGGGCCCAAATTGTAAAATGGTCTTACCTATTGGCGATTTCGTTCCAATTCACATTCCAAGTAATATTCGGCATGCTAATTACATTGCCGGTTGCCAAATTGCATTATCTCTTATAGTTTCCGAGATATGGACTATCGATAATTTACACCTTAGGCTCTGCTTCTAACTTGGGCCCAAATTGTAAAATGGTCTTATCTATTGGCGATTTCGTTCCAATTCACATTCCAAGTAATATTCGGCATGCTAATTGCATTGCCGGTTGCCAAATTGCATTATCTCTTATAGTTTCCGAGATATGGACTATCGATAATTTACACCTTAGGCTCTGCTTCTAACTTGGGCCCAAATTGTAAAATGGTCTTATCTATTGGCGATTTCGTCCCAATTCACATTCCAAGTGATATTCGGCATGCTAATTACATTGCCGGTTGCGAAATTGCATTATCTCTTATAGTTTCCGAGATATGGACTATCAATAATTTACACCTTAGGCTCTGCTTCTAACTTGGGCCCAAATTGTAAAATGGTCTTATCTATTGGCGATTTCGTTCCAATTCACATTCCAAGTAATATTCGGCATGCTAATTACATTGCCCGTTGCCAAATTGCATTATCTCTTATAGTTTCCGAGATATGGACTATCGATAATTTACACCTTAGGCTCTGCTTCTAACTTGGGCCCAAATTGTAAAATGGTTTTATCTATTGGCGATTTCGTTCCAATTCACATTCCAAGTAATATTCGGCATGCTAATTACATTGCCGGTTGCCAAATTGCATTATCTCTTATAGTTTCCGAGATATGGACTATCGATAATTTACACCTTAGGCTCTGCTTCTAACTTGGGCCCAAATTGTAAAATGGTCTTATCTATTGACGATTTCGTTCCAATTCACATTCCAAGTAATATTCGGCATGCTAATTACATTGCCTGTTGCCAAATTGCATTATCTCTTATAGTTTCCGAGATATGGACTATCGATAATTTACACCTTAGGCTCTGCTTCTAACTTGGGCCCAAATTGTAAAATGGTCTTATCTATTGGCGATTTCGTTCCAATTCACATTCCAAGTAATATTCGGCATGCTAATTACATTGCCGGTTGCCAAATTGCATTATCTCTTATAGTTTCCGAGATATGGACTATCGATAATTTTACACCTTAGGCTCTGCTTCTTACTTGGGCCCAAATTGTAAAATGGTCTTATCTATTGGCGATTTCGTTCCAATTCACACTCCAAGTAATATTCGGCATGCTAATTACATTGCCGGTTGCGAAATTGCATTATCTCTTATAGTTTCCGAGATATGGACTATCCATAATTTACACCTTAGGCTCTGCTTCTAACTTGGGCCCAAATTGTAAAATGGTCTTATCTATTGGCGATTTCGTTCCAATTCACATTCCAAGTAATATTCGGCATGCTAATTACATTGCCGGTTGCCAAATTGCATTATCTCTTATAGTTTCCGAGATATGGACTATCGATAATTTACACCTTAGGCTCTGCTTCTAACTTGGGCCCAAATTGTAAAATGGTCTTATCTATTGGCGATTTCGTTCCAATTCACATTCCAAGGAATATTCGGCATGCTAATTACATTGCCGGTTGCCAAATTGAATTATCTCTTATAGTTTCCGAGATATGGACTATCGATAATTTACACCTTAGGCTCTGCTTCTAACTTGGGCCCAAATTGTAAAATGGTCTTACCTATTGGCGATTTCGTTCCAATTCACATTCCAAGTAATATTCGGCATGCTAATTACATTGCCGGTTGCCAAATTGCATTATCTCTTATAGTTTCCGAGATATGGACTATCGATAATTTACACCTTAGGCTCTGCTTCTAACTTGGGCCCAAATTGTAAAATGGTCTTATCTATTGGCGATTTCGTTCCAATTCACATTCCAAGTAATATTCGGCATGATAATTGCATTGCCGGTTGCCAAATTGCATTATCTCTTATAGTTTCCGAGATATGGACTATCGATAATTTACACCTTAGGCTCTGCTTCTAACTTGGGCCCAAATTGTAAAATGGTCTTATCTATTGGCGATTTCGTCCCAATTCACATTCCAAGTGATATTCGGCATGCTAATTACATTGCCGGTTGCGAAATTGCATTATCTCTTATAGTTTCCGAGATATGGACTATCAATAATTTACACCTTAGGCTCTGCTTCTAACTTGGGCCCAAATTGTAAAATGGTCTTATCTATTGGCGATTTCGTTCCAATTCACATTCCAAGTAATATTCGGCATGCTAATTACATTGCCGGTTGCCAAATTGCATTATCTCTTATAGTTTCCGAGATATGGACTATCGATAATTTACACCTTAGGCTCTGCTTCTAACTTGGGCCCAAATTGTAAAATGGTTTTATCTATTGGCGATTTCGTTCCAATTCACATTCCAAGTAATATTCGGCATGCTAATTACATTGCCGGTTGCCAAATTGCATTATCTCTTATAGTTTCCGAGATATGGACTATCGATAATTTACACCTTAGGCTCTGCTTCTAACTTGGGCCCAAATTGTAAAATGGTCTTATCTATTGACGATTTCGTTCCAATTCACATTCCAAGTAATATTCGGCATGCTAATTACATTGCCTGTTGCCAAATTGCATTATCTCTTATAGTTTCCGAGATATGGACTATCGATAATTTACACCTTAGGCTCTGCTTCTAACTTGGGCCCAAATTGTAAAATGGTCTTATCTATTGGCGATTTCGTTCCAATTCACATTCCAAGTAATATTCGGCATGCTAATTACATTGCCGGTTGCCAAATTGCATTATCTCTTATAGTTTCCGAGATATGGACTATCGATAATTTTACCCCTTATGCTCTGCTTCTTCCTTGGGCCCAAATTGTAAAATGGTCTTATCTATTGGCGATTTCGTTCCAATTCACACTCCAAGTAATATTCGGCATGCTAATTACATAGCCGGTTGCGAAATTGCATTATCTCTTATAGTTTCCGAGATATGGACTATCCATAATTTACACCTTAGGCTCTGCTTCTAACTTGGGCCCAAATTGTAAAATGGTCTTATCTATTGGCGATTTCGTTCCAATTCACATTCCAAGTAATATTCGGCATGCTAATTACATTGCCGGTTGCCAAATTGCATTATCTCTTATAGTTTCCGAGATATGGACTATCGATAATTTACACCTTAGGCTCTGCTTCTAACTTGGGCCCAAATTGTAAAATGGTCTTATCTATTGGCGATTTCGTTCCAATTCACATTCCAAGGAATATTCGGCATGCTAATTACATTGCCGGTTGCCAAATTGAATTATCTCTTATAGTTTCCGAGATATGGACTATCGATAATTTACACCTTAGGCTCTGCTTCTAACTTGGGCCCAAATTGTAAAATGGTCTTACCTATTGGCGATTTCGTTCCAATTCACATTCCAAGTAATATTCGGCATGCTAATTACATTGCCGGTTGCCAAATTGCATTATCTCTTATAGTTTCCGAGATATGGACTATCGATAATTTACACCTTAGGCTCTGCTTCTAACTTGGGCCCAAATTGTAAAATGGTCTTATCTATTGGCGATTTCGTTCCAATTCACATTCCAAGTAATATTCGGCATGATAATTGCATTGCCGGTTGCCAAATTGCATTATCTCTTATAGTTTCCGAGATATGGACTATCGATAATTTACACCTTAGGCTCTGCTTCTAACTTGGGCCCAAATTGTAAAATGGTCTTATCTATTGGCGATTTCGTCCCAATTCACATTCCAAGTGATATTCGGCATGCTAATTACATTGCCGGTTGCGAAATTGCATTATCTCTTATAGTTTCCGAGATATGGACTATCAATAATTTACACCTTAGGCTCTGCTTCTAATTTGGGCCCAAATTGTAAAATGGTCTTATCTATTGGCGATTTCGTTCCAATTCACATTCCAAGTAATATTCGGCATGCTAATTACATTGCCGGTTGCCAAATTGCATTATCTCTTATAGTTTCCGAGATATGGACTATCGATAATTTACACCTTAGGCTCTGCTTCTAACTTGGGCCCAAATTGTAAAATGGTTTTATCTATTGGCGATTTCGTTCCAATTCACATTCCAAGTAATATTCGGCATGCTAATTACATTGCCGGTTGCCAAATTGCATTATCTCTTATAGTTTCCGAGATATGGACTATCGATAATTTACACCTTAGGCTCTGCTTCTAACTTGGGCCCAAATTGTAAAATGGTCTTATCTATTGACGATTTCGTTCCAATTCACATTCCAAGTAATATTCGGCATGCTAATTACATTGCCTGTTGCCAAATTGCATTATCTCTTATAGTTTCCGAGATATGGACTATCGATAATTTACACCTTAGGCTCTGCTTCTAACTTGGGCCCAAATTGTAAAATGGTCTTATCTATTGGCGATTTCGTTCCAATTCACAATCCAAGTAATATTCGGCATGCTAATTACATTGCCGGTTGCCAAATTGCATTATCTCTTATAGTTTCCGAGATATGGACTATCGATAATTTTACACCTTAGGCTCTGCTTCTTACTTGGGCCCAAATTGTAAAATGGTCTTATCTATTGGCGATTTCGTTCCAATTCACACTCCAAGTAATATTCGGCATGCTAATTACATTGCCGGTTGCGAAATTGCATTATCTCTTATAGTTTCCGAGATATGGACTATCAATAATTTACACCTTAGGCTCTGCTTCTAACTTGGGCCCAAATTGTAAAATGGTCTTATCTATTTGCGATTTCGTTCCAATTCACATTCCAAGTAATATTCGGCATGCTAATTACATTGCCGGTTGCGAAATTGCATTATCTCTTATAGTTTCCGAGATATGGACTATCAATAATTTACACCTTAGGCTCTGCTTCTAACTTGGGCCCAAATTGTAAAATGGTCTTATCTATTTGCGATTTCGTTCCAATTCACATTCCAAGTAATATTCGGCATGCTAATTACATTGCCGGTTGCCAAATTGCATTATCTCTTATAGTTTCCGAGATATGGGCTATCGATAATTTACACCTTAGGCTCTGCTTCTAACTTGGGCCCAAATTGTAAAATGGCCTTATCTATTGGCGATTTCGTCCCAATTCACATTCCAAGTAATATTCGGCATGCTAATTACATTGCCGGTTGCGAAATTGCATTATCTCTTATAGTTTCAGAGATATGGACTATCGATAATTTACACCTTAGGCTCTGCTTCTAACTTGGGCCCAAATTGTAAAATGGTCTTATCTATTGGCAATTTCGTTCCAATTCACATTCCAAGTAATATTCGGCATGCTAATTAAATTGCCGGTTGCCAAATTGCATTATCTCTTATAGTTTCCGAGATATGGACTATCGATAATTTACACCTTAGGCTCTGCTTCTAACTTGGGCCCAAATTGTAAAATGGTCTTATCTATTGGCGATTTCGTTCCAATTCACATTCCAAGTAATATTCGGCATGCTAATTACATTGCCGGTTGCCAAATTGCATTAACTCTTATAGTTTCCGAGATATGGACTATCGATAATTTACACCTTAGGCTCTGCTTCTAACTTGGGCCCAAATTGTAAAATGGTCTTATCTATTGGCGATTTCGTTCCAATTCACATTCCAAGTAATATTCGGCATGCTAATTACATTGCCGGTTGCCAAATTGAATTATCTCTTATAGTTTCCGAGATATGGACTATCGATAATTTACACCTTAGGCTCTGCTTCTAACTTGGGCCCAAATTGTAAAATGGTCTTACCTATTGGCGATTTCGTTCCAATTCATATTCCAAGTAATATTCGGCATGCTAATTACATTGCCGGTTGCCAAATTGCATTATCTCTTATAGTTTCCGAGATATGGACTATCGATAATTTACACCTTAGGCTCTGCTTCTAACTTGGGCCCAAATTGTAAAATGGTCTTATCTATTGGCGATTTCGTTCCAATTCACATTCCAAGTAATATTCGGCATGCTAATTACATTGCCGGTTGCCAAATTGCATTATCTCTTATAGTTTCCGAGATATGGACTATCGATAATTTACATCTTAGGCTCTGCTTCTAACTTGGGCCCAAATTGTAAAATGGTCTTATCTATTGGCGATTTCGTTCCAATTCACATTCCAAGTAATATTCGGCATGCTAATTACATTGCCGGTTGCCAAATTGCATTATCTCTTATAGTTTCCGAGATATGGACTATCGATAATTTACACCTTAGGCTCTGCTTCTAACTTGGGCCCAAATTGTAAAATGGTCTTATCTATTGGCGATTTCGTCCCAATTCACATTCCAAGTGATATTCGGCATGCTAATTACATTGCCGGTTGCGAAATTGCATTATCTCTTATAGTTTCCGAGATATGGACTATCAATAATTTACACCTTAGGCTCTGCTTCTAACTTGGGCCCAAATTGTAAAATGGTCTTATCTATTGGCGATTTCGTTCCAATTCACATTCCAAGTAATATTCGGCATGCTAATTACATTGCCGGTTGCCAAATTGCATTATCTCTTATAGTTTCCGAGATATGGACTATCGATAATTTACACCTTAGGCTCTGCTTCTAACTTGGGCCCAAATTGTAAAATGGTCTTATCTATTGGCGATTTCGTTCCAATTCACATTCCAAGTAATATTCGGCATGCTAATTACATTGCCGGTTGCCAAATTGCATTATCTCTTATAGTTTCCGAGATATGGACTATCGATAATTTACACCTTAGGCTCTGCTTCTAACTTGGGCCCAAATTGTAAAATGGTCTTATCTATTGGCGATTTCGTTCCAATTCTCATTCCAAGTAATATTCGGCATGCTAATTACATTGCCGGTTGCCAAATTGCATTATCTCTTATAGTTTCCGAGATATGGACTATCGATAATTTACACCTTAGGCTCTGCTTCTAACTTGGGCCCAAATTGTAAAATGGTCTTATCTATTGGCGATTTCGTTCCAATTCACACTCCAAGTAATATTCGGCATGCTAATTACATTGCCGGTTGCGAAATTGCATTATCTCTTATAGTTTCCGAGATATGGACTATCAATAATTTACACCTTAGGCTCTGCTTCTAACTTGGGCCCAAATTGTAAAATGGTCTTATCTATTGGCGATTTCGTTCCAATTCACATTCCAAGTAATATTCGGCATGCTAATTACATTGCCGGTTGCCAAATTGCATTATCTCTTATAGTTTCCGAGATATGGACTATCGATAATTTACACCTTAGGCTCTGCTTCTAACTTGGGCCCAAATTGTAAAATGGTCTTATCTATTGGCGATTTCGTTCCAATTCACATTCCAAGTAATATTCGGCATGCTAATTACATTGCCGGTTGCCAAATTGCATTACCTCTTATAGTTTCCGAGATATGGACTATCGATAATTTACACCTTAGGCTCTGCTTCTAACTTGGGCCCAAATTGTAAAATGGTCTTATCTATTGGCGATTTCGTTCCAATTCACATTCCAAGTAATATTCGGCATGCTAATTACATTGCCGGTTGCCAAATTGCATTATCTCTTATAGTTTCCGAGATATGGACTATCGATAATTTACACCTTAGGCTCTGCTTCTAACTTGGGCCCAAATTGTAAAATGGTCTTATCTATTGGCGATTTCGTTCCAATTCACATTCCAAGTAATATTCGGCATGCTAATTACATTGCCGGTTGCCAAATTGAATTATCTCTTATAGTTTCCGAGATATGGACTATCGATAATTTACACCTTAGGCTCTGCTTCTAACTTGGGCCCAAATTGTAAAATGGTCTTACCTATTGGCGATTTCGTTCCAATTCACATTCCAAGTAATATTCGGCATGCTAATTACATTGCCGGTTGCCAAATTGCATTATCTCTTATAGTTTCCGAGATATGGACTATCGATAATTTACACCTTAGGCTCTGCTTCTAACTTGGGCCCAAATTGTAAAATGGTCTTATCTATTGGCGATTTCGTTCCAATTCACATTCCAATTAATATTCGGCATGCTAATTACATTGCCGGTTGCCAAATTGCATTATCTCTTATAGTTTCCGAGATATGGACTATCGATAATTTACACCTTAGGCTCTGCTTCTAACTTGGGCCCAAATTGTAAAATGGTCTTATCTATTAGCGATTTCGTTCCAATTCACATTCCAAGTAATATTCGGCATGCTAATTACATTGCCGGTTGCCAAATTGCATTATCTCTTATAGTTTCCGAGATATGGACTATCGATAATTTACACCTTAGGCTCTGCTTCTAACTTGGGCCCAAATTGTAAAATGGTCTTATCTATTGGCGATTTCGTTCCAATTCACATTCCAAGTAATATTCGGCATGCTAATTACATTGCCGGTTGCCAAATTGCATTATCTCTTATAGTTTCCGAGATATGGACTATCGATAATTTACACCTTAGGCTCTGCTTCTAACTTGGGCCCAAATTGTAAAATGGTCTTATCTATTGGCGATTTCGTTCCAATTCACATTCCAAGGAATATTCGGCATGCTAATTACATTGCCGGTTGCCAAATTGAATTATCTCTTATAGTTTCCGAGATATGGACTATCGATAATTTACACCTTAGGCTCTGCTTCTAATTTGGGCCCAAATTGTAAAATGGTCTTACCTATTGGCGATTTCGTTCCAATTCACATTCCAAGTAATATTCGGCATGCTAATTACATTACCGGTTGCCAAATTGCATTATCTCTTATAGTTTCCGAGATATGGACTATCGATAATTTACACCTTAGGCTCTGCTTCTAACTTGGGCCCAAATTGTAAAATGGTCTTATCTATTGGCGATTTCGTTCCAATTCACATTCCAAGTAATATTCGGCATGCTAATTACATTGCCGGTTGCCAAATTGCATTATCCCTTATAGTTTCCGAGATATGGACTATCGATAATTTACACCTTAGGCTCTGCTTCTAACTTGGGCCCAAATTGTAAAATGGTCTTATCTATTGGCGATTTCGTCCCAATTCACATTCCAAGTGATATTCGGCATGCTAATTACATTGCCGGTTGCGAAATTGCATTATCTCTTATAGTTTCCGAGATATAGACTATCAATAATTTACACCTTAGGCTCTGCTTCTAACTTGGGCCCAAATTGTAAAATGGTCTTATCTATTGGCGATTTCGTTCCAATTCACATTCCAAGTAATATTCGGCATGCTAATTACATTGCCGGTTGCCAAATTGCATTATCTCTTATAGTTTCCGAGATATGGACTATCGATAATTGACACCTTAGGCTCTGCTTCTAACTTGGGCCCAAATTGTAAAATGGTTTTATCTATTGGCGATTTCGTTCCAATTCACATTCCAAGTAATATTCGGCATGCTAATTACATTGCCGGTTGCCAAATTGCATTATCTCTTATAGTTTCCGAGATATGGACTATCGATAATTGACACCTTAGGCTCTGCTTCTAACTTGGGCCCAAATTGTAAAATGGTTTTATCTATTGACGATTTCGTTCCAATTCACATTCCAAGTAATATTCGGCATGCTAATTACATTGCCTGTTGCCAAATTGCATTATCTCTTATAGTTTCCGAGATATGGACTATCGATAATTTACACCTTAGGCTCTGCTTCTAACTTGGGCCCCAATTGTAAAATGGTCTTATCTATTGGCGATTTCGTTCCAATTCACATTCCAAGTAATATTCGGCATGCTAATTACATTGCCGGTTGCCAAATTGCATTATCTCTTATAGTTTCCGAGATATGGACTATCGATAATTTACACCTTAGGCTCTGCTTCTTACTTGGGCCCAAATTGTAAAATGGTCTTATCTATTGGCGATTTCGTTCCAATTCACACTCCAAGTAATATTCGGCATGCTAATTACATTGCCGGTTGCGAAATTGCATTATCTCTTATAGTTTCCGAGATATGGACTATCAATAATTTACACCTTAGGCTCTGCTTCTAACTTGGGCCCAAATTGTAAAATGGTCTTATCTATTGGCGATTTCGTTCCAATTCACATTCCAAGTAATATTCGGCATGCTAATTACATTGCCGGTTGCCAAATTGCATTATCTCTTATAGTTTCTGAGATATGGACTATCGATAATTTACACCTTAGGCTCTGCTTCTAACTTGGGCCCAAATTGTAAAATGGTCTTATCTATTGGCGATTTCGTCCCAATTCACATTCCAAGTAATATTCGGCATGCTAATTACATTGCCGGTTGCGAAATTGCATTATCTCTTATAGTTTCAGAGATATGGACTATCGATAATTTACACCTTAGGCTCTGCTTCTAACTTGGGCCCAAATTGTAAAATGGTCTTATCTATTGGCAATTTCGTTCCAATTCACATTCCAAGTAATATTCGGCATGCTAATTACATTGCCGGTTGCCAAATTGCATTATCTCTTATAGTTTCCGAGATATGGACTATCGATAATTTACACCTTAGGCTCTGCTTCTAACTTGGGCCCAAATTGTAAAATGGTCTTATCTATTGGCGATTTCGTTCCAATTCACATTTCAAGTAATATTCGGCATGCTAATTACATTGCCGGTTGCCAAATTGCATTAACTCTTATAGTTTCCGAGATATGGACTATCGATAATTTACACCTTAGGCTCTGCTTCTTACTTGGGACCAAATTGTAAAATGATCTTATCTATTGGCGATTTCGTTCCAATTCACATTCCAAGTAATATTCGGCATGCTAATTACATTGCCGGTTGCCAAATTGCATTATCTCTTATAGTTTCCGAGATATGGACTATCGATAATTTACACCTTAGGCTCTGCTTCTAACTTGGGCCCATATTGTAAAATGGTCTTATCTATTAGCGATTACGTTCCAATTCACATTCCAAGTAATATTCGGCATGCTAATTACATTGCCGGTTGCCAAATTGCATTATCTCTTATAGTTTCCGAGATATGGACTATCGATAATTTACACCTTAGGCTCTGCTTCTAACTTGGGCCTAAATTGTAAAATGGTCTTATCTATTGGCGATTTCGTTCCAATTCACATTCCAAGTAATATTCGGCATGCTAATTACATTGCCGGTTGCCAAATTGCATTACCTCTTATAGTTTCCGAGATATGGACTATCGATAATTTACACCTTAGGCTCTGCTTCTAACTTGGGCCCAAATTGTAAAATGGTCTTATCTATTGGCGATTTCGTTCCAATTCACATTCCAAGTAATATTCGGCATGCTAATTACATTGCCGGTTGCCAAATTGCATTATCTCTTATAGTTTCCGAGATATGGACTATCGATAATTTACACCTTAGGCTCTGCTTCTAACTTGGGCCCAAATTGTAAAATGGTCTTATCTATTGGCGATTTCGTTCCAATTCACATTCCAAGTAATATTCGGCATGCTAATTACATTGCCGGTTGCCAAATTGAATTATCTCTTATAGTTTCCGAGATATGGACTATCGATAATTTACACCTTAGGCTCTGCTTCTAACTTGGGCCCAAATTGTAAAATGGTCTTACCTATTGGCGATTTCGTTCCAATTCACATTCCAAGTAATATTCGGCATGCTAATTACATTGCCGGTTGCCAAATTGCATTATCTCTTATAGTTTCCGAGATATGGACTATCGATAATTTACACCTTAGGCTCTGCTTCTAACTTGGGCCCAAATTGTAAAATGGTCTTATCTATTGGCGATTTCGTTCCAATTCACATTCCAATTAATATTCGGCATGCTAATTACATTGCCGGTTGCCAAATTGCATTATCTCTTATAGTTTCCGAGATATGGACTATCGATAATTTACACCTTAGGCTCTGCTTCTAACTTGGGCCCAAATTGTAAAATGGTCTTATCTATTAGCGATTTCGTTCCAATTCACATTCCAAGTAATATTCGGCATGCTAATTACATTGCCGGTTGCCAAATTGCATTATCTCTTATAGTTTCCGAGATATGGACTATCGATAATTTACACCTTAGGCTCTGCTTCTAACTTGGGCCCAAATTGTAAAATGGTCTTATCTATTGGCGATTTCGTTCCAATTCACATTCCAAGTAATATTCGGCATGCTAATTACATTGCCGGTTGCCAAATTGCATTATCTCTTATAGTTTCCGAGATATGGACTATCGATTATTTACACCTTAGGCTCTGCTTCTAACTTGGGCCCAAATTGTAAAATGGTCTTATCTATTGGCGATTTCGTTCCAATTCACATTCCAAGGAATATTCGGCATGCTAATTACATTGCCGGTTGCCAAATTGAATTATCTCTTATAGTTTCCGAGATATGGACTATCGATAATTTACACCTTAGGCTCTGCTTCTAACTTGGGCCCAAATTGTAAAATGGTCTTACCTATTGGCGATTTCGTTCCAATTCACATTCCAAGTAATATTCGGCATGCTAATTACATTACCGGTTGCCAAATTGCATTATCTCTTATAGTTTCCGAGATATGGACTATCGATAATTTACACCTTAGGCTCTGCTTCTAACTTGGGCCCAAATTGTAAAATGGTCTTATCTATTGGCGATTTCGTTCCAATTCACATTCCAAGTAATATTCGGCATGCTAATTACATTGCCGGTTGCCAAATTGCATTATCCCTTATAGTTTCCGAGATATGGACTATCGATAATTTACACCTTAGGCTCTGCTTCTAACTTGGGCCCAAATTGTAAAATGGTCTTATCTATTGGCGATTTCGTCCCAATTCACATTCCAAGTGATATTCGGCATGCTAATTACATTGCCGGTTGCGAAATTGCATTATCTCTTATAGTTTCCGAGATATAGACTATCAATAATTTACACCTTAGGCTCTGCTTCTAACTTGGGCCCAAATTGTAAAATGGTCTTATCTATTGGCGATTTCGTTCCAATTCACATTCCAAGTAATATTTGGCATGCTAATTACATTGCCGGTTGCCAAATTGCATTATCTCTTATAGTTTCCGAGATATGGACTATCGATAATTGACACCTTAGGCTCTGCTTCTAACTTGGGCCCAAATTGTAAAATGGTTTTATCTATTGGCGATTTCGTTCCAATTCACATTCCAAGTAATATTCGGCATGCTAATTACATTGCCGGTTGCCAAATTGCATTATCTCTTATAGTTTCCGAGATATGGACTATCGATAATTTACACCTTAGGCTCTCCTTCTAACTTGGGCCCAAATTGTAAAATGGTCTTATCTATTGACGATTTCGTTCCAATTCACATTCCAAGTAATATTCGGCATGCTAATTACATTGCCTGTTGCCAAATTGCATTATCTCTTATAGTTTCCGAGATATGGACTATCGATAATTTACACCTTAGGCTCTGCTTCTAACTTGGGCCCCAATTGTAAAATGGTCTTATCTATTGGCGATTTCGTTCCAATTCACATTCCAAGTAATATTCGGCATGCTAATTACATTGCCGGTTGCCAAATTGCATTATCTCTTATAGTTTCCGAGATATGGACTATCGATAATTTACACCTTAGGCTCTGCTTCTTACTTGGGCCCAAATTGTAAAATGGTCTTATCTATTGGCGATTTCGTTCCAATTCACACTCCAAGTAATATTCGGCATGCTAATTACATTGCCGGTTGCGAAATTGCATTATCTCTTATAGTTTCCGAGATATGGACTATCAATAATTTACACCTTAGGCTCTGCTTCTAACTTGGGCCCAAATTGTAAAATGGTCTTATCTATTGGCGATTTCGTTCCAATTCACATTCCAAGTAATATTCGGCATGCTAATTACATTGCCGGTTGCCAAATTGCATTATCTCTTATAGTTTCTGAGATATGGACTATCGATAATTTACACCTTAGGCTCTGCTTCTAACTTGGGCCCAAATTGTAAAATGGCCTTATCTATTGGCGATTTCGTCCCAATTCACATTCCAAGTAATATTCGGCATGCTAATTACATTGCCGGTTGCGAAATTGCATTATCTCTTATAGTTTCAGAGATATGGACTATCGATAATTTACACCTTAGGCTCTGCTTCTAACTTGGGCCCAAATTGTAAAATGGTCTTATCTATTGGCAATTTCGTTCCAATTCACATTCCAAGTAATATTCGGCATGCTAATTACATTGCCGGTTGCCAAATTGCATTATCTCTTATAGTTTCCGAGATATGGACTATCGATAATTTACACCTTAGGCTCTGCTTCTAACTTGGGCCCAAATTGTAAAATGGTCTTATCTATTGGCGATTTCGTTCCAATTCACATTCCAAGTAATATTCGGCATGCTAATTACATTGCCGGTTGCCAAATTGCATTAACTCTTATAGTTTCCGAGATATGGACTATCGATAATTTACACCTTAGGCTCTGCTTCTAACTTGGGACCAAATTGTAAAATGATCTTATCTATTGGCGATTTCGTTCCAATTCACATTCCAAGTAATATTCGGCATGCTAATTACATTGCCGGTTGCCAAATTGCATTATCTCTTATAGTTTCCGAGATATGGACTATCGATAATTTACACCTTAGGCTCTGCTTCTAACTTGGGCCCAAATTGTAAAATGGTCTTATCTATTAGCGATTTCGTTCCAATTCACATTCCAAGTAATATTCGGCATGCTAATTACATTGCCGGTTGCCAAATTGAATTATCTCTTATAGTTTCCGAGATATGGACTATCGATAATTTACACCTTAGGCTCTGCTTCTAACTTGGGCCCAAATTGTAAAATGGTCTTACCTATTGGCGATTTCGTTCCAATTCACATTCCAAGTAATATTCGGCATGCTAATTACATTGCCGGTTGCCAAATTGCATTATCTCTTATAGTTTCCGAGATATGGACTATCGATAATTTACACCTTAGGCTCTGCTTCTAACTTGGGCCCAAATTGTAAAATGGTCTTATCTATTGGCGATTTCGTTCCAATTCACATTCCAAGTAATATTCGGCATGCTAATTACATTGCCGGTTGCCAAATTGCATTATCTCTTATAGTTTCCGAGATATGGACTATCGATAATTTACACCTTAGGCTCTGCTTCTAACTTGGGCCCAAATTGTAAAATGGTCTTATCTATTGGCGATTTCGTTCCAACTCACATTCCAAGTAATATTCGGCATGCTAATTACATTGCCGGTTGCCAAATTGCATTAACTATTATAGTTTCCGAGATATGGACTATCGATAATTTACACCTTAGGCTCTGCTTCTAACTTGGGCCCAAATTGTAAAATGGTCTTATCTATTGGCGATTTCGTTCCAATTCACATTCCAAGTAATATTCGGCATGCTAATTACATTGCCGGTTGCCAAATTGCATTATCTCTTATAGTTTCCGAGATATGGACTATCGATAATTTACACCTTAGGCTCTGCTTCTAACTTGGGCCCAAATTGTAAAATGGTCTTATCTATTGGCGATTTCGTTCCAATTCACATTCCAAGTAATATTCGGCATGCTAATTACATTGCCGGTTGCCAAATTGCATTATCTCTTATAGTTTCCGAGATATGGACTATCGATAATTTACACCTTAGGCTCTGCTTCTAACTTGGGCCCAAATTGTAAAATGGTCTTATCTATTGGCGATTTCGTTCCAATTCACATTCCAAGTAATATTCGGCATGCTAATTACATTGCCGGTTGCCAAATTGCATTATCTCTTATAGTTTCCGAGATATGGACTATCGATAATTTACACTTTTGGCTCTGCTTCTAACTTGGGCCCAAATTGTAAAATGGTCTTATCTATTGGCGATTTCGTTCCAATTCACATTCCAAGTAATATTCGGCATGCTAATTACATTGCCGGTTGCCAAATTGCATTATCTCTTATAGTTTCCGAGATATGGACTATCGATAATTTACACTTTAGGCTCTGCTTCTAACTTGGGCCCAAATTGTAAAATGGTCTTATCTATTGGCGATTTCGTTCCAATTCACATTCCAAGTAATATTCGGCATGCTAATTACATTGCCGGTTGCCAAATTGCATTATCTCTTATAGTTTCCGAGATATGGACTATCGATAATTTACACCTTAGGCTCTGCTTCTAACTTGGGCCCAAATTGTAAAATGGTCTTATCTATTGGCGATTTCGTTCCAATTCACACTCCAAGTAATATTCGGCATGCTAATTACATTGCCGGTTGCGAAATTGCATTATCTCTTATAGTTTCCGAGATATGGACTATCGATAATTTACACCTTAGGCTCTGCTTCTAACTTGGGCCCAAATTGTAAAATGGTCTTATCTATTGGCGATTTCGTCCCAATTCACATTCCAAGTAATATTCGGCATGCTAATTACATTGCCGTTTGCGAAATTGCATTATCTCTTATAGTTTCAGAGATATGGACTATCGATAATTTACACCTTAGGCTCTGCTTCTAACTTGGGCCCAAATTGTAAAATGGTCTTATCTATTGGCGATTTCGTTCCAATTCACATTCCAAGTAATATTCGGCATGCTAATTACATTGCCGGTTGCCAAATTGCATTATCTCTTATAGTTTCCGAGATATGGACTATCGATAATTTACACCTTAGGCTCTGCTTCTAACTTGGGCCCAAATTGTAAAATGGTCTTATCAATTGGCGATTTCGTTCCAATTCACATTCCAAGTAATATTCGGCATGCTAATTACATTGCCGGTTGCCAAATTGCATTAACTTTTATAGTTTCCGAGATATGGACTATCGATAATTTACACCTTAGGCCCTGCTTCTAACTTGGGCCCAAATTGTAAAATGGTCTTATCTATTGGCGATTTCGTTCCAATTCACATTCCAAGTAATATTCGGCATGCTAATTACATTGCCGGTTGCCAAATTGCATTATCTCTTATAGTTTCCGAGATATGGACTATCGATAATTTACACCTTAGGCTCTGCTTCTAACTTGGGCCCAAATTGTAAAATGGTCTTATCTATTGGCGATTTCGTTCCAATTCACATTCCAAGTAATATTCGGCATGCTAATTACATTGCCGGTTGCCAAATTGCATTAACTCTTATAGTTTCCGAGATATGGACTATCGATAATTTACACCTTAGGCTCTGCTTCTAACTTGGGACCAAATTGTAAAATGATCTTATCTATTGGCGATTTCGTTCCAATTCACATTCCAAGTAATATTCGGCATGCTAATTACATTGCCGGTTGCCAAATTGCATTATCTCTTATAGTTTCCGAGATATGGACTATCGATAATTTACACCTTAGGCTCTGCTTCTAACTTGGGCCCAAATTGTAAAATGGTCTTATCTATTAGCGATTTCGTTCCAATTCACATTCCAAGTAATATTCGGCATGCTAATTACATTGCCGGTTGCCAAATTGCATTATCTCTTATAGTTTCAGAGATATGGACTATCGATAATTTACACCTTAGGCTCTGCTTCTAACTTGGGCCCAAATTGTAAAATGGCCTTATCTATTGGCGATTTCGTCCCAATTCCCATTCCAAGTAATATTCGGCATGCTAATTACATTGCCGGTTGCGAAATTGCATTATCTCTTATAGTTTCAGAGATATGGACTATCGATAATTTACACCTTAGGCTCTGCTTCTAACTTGGGCCCAAATTGTAAAATGGTCTTATCTATTGGCAATTTCGTTCCAATTCACATTCCAAGTAATATTCGGCATGCTAATTACATTGCCGGTTGCGAAATTGCATTATCTCTTATAGTTTCAGAGATATGGACTATCGATAATTTACACCTTAGGCTCTGCTTCTAACTTGGGCCCAAATTGTAAAATGGTCTTATCTATTGGCAATTTCGTTCCAATTCACATTCCAAGTAATATTCGGCATGCTAATTACATTGCCGGTTGCCAAATTGCATTATCTCTTATAGTTTCCGAGATATGGACTATCGATAATTTACACCTTAGGCTCTGCTTCTAACTTGGGCCCAAATTGTAAAATGGTCTTATCTATTGGCGATTTCGTTCCAATTCACATTCCAAGTAATATTCGGCATGCTAATTACATTGCCGGTTGCCAAATTGAATTATCTCTTATAGTTTCCGATATATGGACTATCGATAATTTACACCTTAGGCTCTGCTTCTAACTTGGGCCCAAATTGTAAAATGGTCTTATCTATTGGCGATTTCGTCCCAATTCACATTCCAAGTGATATTCGGCATGCTAATTACATTGCCGGTTGCGAAATTGCATTATCTCTTATAGTTTCCGAGATATGGACTATCAATAATTTACACCTTAGGCTCTGCTTCTAACTTGGGCCCAAATTGTAAAATGGTCTTATCTATTGGCGATTTCGTTCCAATTCACATTCCAAGTAATATTCGGCATGCTAATTACATTGCCGGTTGCCAAATTGCATTATCTCTTATAGTTTCCGAGATATGGACTATCGATAATTTACACCTTAGGCTCTGCTTCTAACTTGGGCCCAAATTGTAAAATGGTCTTATCTATTGGCGATTTCGTTCCAATTCACATTCCAAGTAATATTCGGCATGCTAATTACATTGCCGGTTGCCAAATTGCATTATCTCTTATAGTTTTCGAGATATGGACTATCGATAATTTACACCTTAGGCCCTGCTTCTAACTTGGGCCCAAATTGTAAAATGGTCTTATCTATTGGCGATTTCGTTCCAATTCACATTCCAAGTAATATTCGGCATGCTAATTACATTGCCGGTTGCCAAATTGCATTATCTCTTATAGTTTCCGAGATATGGACTATCGATAATTTACACCTTAGGCTCTGCTTCTAACTTGGGCCCAAATTGTAAAATGGTCTTATCTATTGGCGATTTCGTTCCAATTCACATTCCAAGTAATATTCGGCATGCTAATTACATTGCCGGTTGCCAAATTGCATTAACTCTTATAGTTTCCGAGATATGGACTATCGATAATTTACACCTTAGGCTCTGCTTCTAACTTGGGACCAAATTGTAAAATGATCTTATCTATTGGCGATTTCGTTCCAATTCACATTCCAAGTAATATTCGGCATGCTAATTACATTGCCGGTTGCCAAATTGCATTATCTCTTATAGTTTCCGAGATATGGACTATCGATAATTTACACCTTAGGCTCTGCTTCTAACTTGGGCCCAAATTGTAAAATGGTCTTATCTATTAGCGATTTCGTTCCAATTCACATTCCAAGTAATATTCGGCATGCTAATTACATTGCCGGTTGCCAAATTGCATTATCTCTTATAGTTTCCGAGATATGGACTATCGATAATTTACACCTTAGGCTCTGCTTCTAACTTGGGCCCAAATTGTAAAATGGTCTTATCTATTGGCGATTTCGTTCCAATTCACATTCCAAGTAATATTCGGCATGCTAATTACATTGCCGGTTGCCAAATTGCATTATCTCTTATAGTTTCCGAGATATGGACTATCGATAATTTACACCTTAGGCTCTGCTTCTAACTTGGGCCCAAATTGTAAAATGGTCTTATCTATTGGCGATTTCGTTCCAATTCACATTCCAAGGAATATTCGGCATGCTAATTACATTGCCGGTTGCCAAATTGAATTATCTCTTATAGTTTCCTAGATATGGACTATCGATAATTTACACCTTAGGCTCTGCTTCTAACTTGGGCCCAAATTGTAAAATGGTCTTACCTATTGGCGATTTCGTTCCAATTCACATTCCAAGTAATATTCGGCATGCTAATTACATTGCCGGTTGCCAAATTGCATTATCTCTTATAGTTTCCGAGATATGGACTATCGATAATTTACACCTTAGGCTCTGCTTCTAACTTGGGCCCAAATTGTAAAATGGTCTTATCTATTGGCGATTTCGTTCCAATTCACATTCCAAGTAATATTCGGCATGCTAATTACATTGCCGGTTGCCAAATTGCATTATCTCTTATAGTTTCCGAGATATGGACTATCGATAATTTACACCTTAGGCTCTGCTTCTAACTTGGGCCCAAATTGTAAAATGGTCTTATCTATTGGCGATTTCGTCCCAATTCACATTCCAAGTGATATTCGGCATGCTAATTACATTGCCGGTTGCGAAATTGCATTATCTCTTATAGTTTCCGAGATATGGACTATCAATAATTTACACCTTAGGCTCTGCTTCTAACTTGGGCCCAAATTGTAAAATGGTCTTATCTATTGGCGATTTCGTTCCAATTCACATTCCAAGTAATATTCGGCATGCTAATTACATTGCCGGTTGCCAAATTGCATTATCTCTTATAGTTTCCGAGATATGGACTATCGATAATTTACACCTTAGGCTCTGCTTCTAACTTGGGCCCAAATTGTAAAATGGTTTTATCTATTGGCGATTTCGTTCCAATTCACATTCCAAGTAATATTCGGCATGCTAATTACATTGCCGGTTGCGAAATTGCATTATCTCTTATAGTTTCAGAGATATGGACTATCGATAATTTACACCTTAGGCTCTGCTTCTAACTTGGGCCCAAATTGTAAAATGGCCTTATCTATTGGCGATTTCGTCCCAATTCCCATTCCAAGTAATATTCGGCATGCTAATTACATTGCCGGTTGCGAAATTGCATTATCTCTTATAGTTTCAGAGATATGGACTATCGATAATTTACACCTTAGGCTCTGCTTCTAACTTGGGCCCAAATTGTAAAATGGTCTTATCTATTGGAAATTTCGTTCCAATTCACATTCCAAGTAATATTCGGCATGCTAATTACATTGCCGGTTGCCAAATTGCATTATCTCTTATAGTTTCCGAGATATGGACTATCGATAATTTACACCTTAGGCTCTGCTTCTAACTTGGGCCCAAATTGTAAAATGGTCTTATCTATTGGCGATTTCGTTCCAATTCACATTCCAAGTAATATTCGGCATGCTAATTACATTGCCGGTTGCCAAATAGGTTCGTCCATTAACTCTTATAGTTTCCGAGATATGGACTATCGATAATTTACACCTTAGGCTCTGCTTCTAACTTGGGCCCAAATTGTAAAATGATCTTATCTATTGGCTATTTCGTTCCAATTCACATTCCAAGTAATATTCGGCATGCTAATTACATTGCCGGTTGTCAAATTGCATTATCTCTTATAGTTTCCGAGATATGGACTATCGATAATTTACACCATAGGCTCTGCTTATAACTTGGGCCCAAATTGTAAAATAGTCTTATCTATTGGCGATTTCGTTCCAATTCACATTCCAAGTAATATTCGGCATGCTAATTACATTGAAGGTAGCCAAATTGCATTATCTCTTATAGTTTCCGAGATATGGACTATCGATAATTTACACCTTAGGCTCTGCTTCTAACTTGGGCCCAAATTGTAAAATGGTCTTATCTATTGGCGATTTCGTTCCAATTCACATTCCAAGTAATATTCGGCATGCTAATTACATTGCCGGTTGCCAAATTGAATTATCTCTTATAGTTTCCGATATATGGACTATCGATAATTTACACCTTAGGCTCTGCTTCTAACTTGGGCCCAAATTGTAAAATGGTCTTATCTATTGGCGATTTCGTCCCAATTCACATTCCAAGTGATATTCGGCATGCTAATTACATTGCCGGTTGCGAAATTGCATTATCTCTTATAGTTTCCGAGATATGGACTATCAATAATTTACACCTTAGGCTCTGCTTCTAACTTGGGCCCAAATTGTAAAATGGTCTTATCTATTGGCGATTTCGTTCCAATTCACATTCCAAGTAATATTCGGCATGCTAATTACATTGCCGGTTGCCAAATTGCATTATCTCTTATAGTTTCCGAGATATGGACTATCGATAATTTACACCTTAGGCTCTGCTTCTAACTTGGGCCCAAATTGTAAAATGGTCTTATCTATTGGCGATTTCGTTCCAATTCACATTCCAAGTAATATTCGGCATGCTAATTACATTGCCGGTTGCCAAATTGCATTATCTCTTATAGTTTCCGAGATATGGACTATCGATAATTTACACCTTAGGCTCTGCTTCTAACTTGGGCCCAAATTGTAAAATGGTCTTATCTATTGACGATTTCGTCCCAATTCACATTCCAAGTGATATTCGGCATGCTAATTACATTGCCGGTTGCCAAATTGCATTATCTCTTATAGTTTCCGAGATATGGACTATCAATAATTTACACCTTAGGCTCTGCTTCTAACTTGGGCCCAAATTGTAAAATGGTCTTATCTATTGGCGATTTCGTTCCAATTCACATTCCAAGTAATATTCGGCATGCTAATTACATTGCCGGTTGCCAAATTGCATTATCTCTTATAGTTTCCGAGATATGGACTATCGATAATTTACACCTTAGTCTCTGCTTCTAACTTGGGCCCAAATTGTAAAATGGTCTTATCTATTGGCGATTTGGTTCCAATTCACACTCCAAGTAATATTCGGCATGCTAATTACATTGCCGGTTGCGAAATTGCATTATCTCTTATAGTTTCCGAGATATGGACTATCGATAATTTACACCTTAGGCTCTGCTTCTAACTTGGGCCCAAATTGTAAAATGGTCTTATCTATTGGCGATTTCGTTCCAATTCACATTCCAAGTAATATTCGGCATGCTAATTACATTGCCGGTTGCCAAATTGCATTATCTCTTATAGTTTCCGAGATATAGACTATCGATAATTTACACCTTAGGCTCTGCTTCTAACTTGGGCCCAAATTGTAAAATGGTCTTATCTATTGGCGATTTCGTTCCAATTCACATTCCAAGTAATATTCGGCATGCTAATTACATTGCCGGTTGCCAAATTGCATTATCTCTTATAGTTTCCGAGATATGGACTATCGATAACTTACACCTTAGGCTCTGCTTCTAACTTGGGCCCAAATTGTAAAATGGTCTTATCTATTGGCGATTTCGTCTCAATTCACATTCCAAGTGATATTCGGCATGCTAATTACATTGCCGGTTGCGAAATTGCATTATCTCTTATAGTTTCCGAGATATGGACTATCAATAATTTACACCTTAGGCTCTGCTTCTAACTTGGGCCCAAATTGTAAAATGGTCTTATCTATTGGCGATTTCGTTCCAATTCACATTCCAAGTAATATTCGGCATGCTAATTACATTGCCGGTTGCCAAATTGCATTATCTCTTATAGTTTCCGAGATATGGACTATCGATAATTTACACCTTAGGCTCTGCTTCTAACTTGGGCCCAAATTGTAAAATGGTCTTATCTATTGGCGATTTCGTTTCAATTCACATTCCAAGTAATATTCGGCATGCTAATTACATTGCCGGTTGCCAAATTGCATTATCTCTTATAGTTTCCGAGATATGGACTATCGATAATTTACACCTTAGGCTCTGCTTCTAACTTGGGCCCAAATTGTAAAATGGTCTTATCTATTGACGATTTCGTCCCAATTCACATTCCAAGTGATATTCGGCATGCTAATTACATTGCCGGTTGCGAAATTGCATTATCTCTTATAGTTTCCGAGATATGGACTATCGATAATTTACACCTTAGGCTCTGCTTCTAACTTGGGCCCAAATTGTAAAATGGTCTTATCTATTGGCGATTTCGTTCCAATTCACATTCCAAGTAATATTCGGCATGCTAATTACATTGCCGGTTGCCAAATTGCATTATCTCTTATAGTTTCCGAGATATGGACTATCGATAATTTACACCTTAGGCTCTGCTTCTAACTTGGGCCCAAATTGTAAAATGGTCTTATCTATTGGCGATTTCGTTCCAATTCACATTCCAAGTAATATTCGGCATGCTAATTACATTGCCGGTTGCCAAATTGCATTATCTCTTATAGTTTCCGAGATATGGACTATCGATAATTTACACCTTAGGCTCTGCTTCTAACTTGGGCCCAAATTGTAAAATGGTCTTATCTATTGGCGATTTCGTTCCAATTCACATTCCAAGTAATATTCGGCATGCTAATTACATTGCCGGTTGCCAAATTGAATTATCTCTTATAGTTTCCGATATATGGACTATCGATAATTTACACCTTAGGCTCTGCTTCTAACTTGGGCCCAAATTGTAAAATGGTCTTATCTATTGGCGATTTCGTCCCAATTCACATTCCAAGTGATATTCGGCATGCTAATTACATTGCCGGTTGCGAAATTGCATTATCTCTTATAGTTTCCGAGATATGGACTATCAATAATTTACACCTTAGGCTCTGCTTCTAACTTGGGCCCAAATTGTAAAATGGTCTTATCTATTGGCGATTTCGTTCCAATTCACATTCCAAGTAATATTCGGCATGCTAATTACATTGCCGGTTGCCAAATTGCATTATCTCTTATAGTTTCCGAGATATGGACTATCGATAATTTACACCTTAGGCTCTGCTTCTAACTTGGGCCCAAATTGTAAAATGGTCTTATCTATTGGCGATTTCGTTCCAATTCACATTCCAAGTAATATTCGGCATGCTAATTACATTGCCGGTTGCCAAATTGCATTATCTCTTATAGTTTTCGAGATATGGACTATCGATAATTTACACCTTAGGCCCTGCTTCTAACTTGGGCCCAAATTGTAAAATGGTCTTATCTATTGGCGATTTCGTTCCAATTCACATTCCAAGTAATATTCGGCATGCTAATTACATTGCCGGTTGCCAAATTGCATTATCTCTTATAGTTTCCGAGATATGGACTATCGATAATTTACACCTTAGGCTCTGCTTCTAACTTGGGCCCAAATTGTAAAATGGTCTTATCTATTGGCGATTTAGTTGCAATTCACATTCCAAGTAATATTCGGCATGCTAATTACATTGCCGGTTGCCAAATTGCATTATCTCTTATAGTTTCCGAGATATGGACTATCGATAATTTACACCTTAGGCTCTGCTTCTAACTTGGGCCCAAATTGTAAAATGGTCTTATCTATTGGCGATTTCGTTCCAATTCACATTCCAAGTAATATTCGGCATGCTAATTACATTACCGGTTGCCAAATTGCATTATCTCTTATAGTTTCCGAGATATGGACTATCGATAACTTACACCTTAGGCTCTGCTTCTAACTTGGGCCCAAATTGTAAAATGGTCTTATCTATTGGCGATTTCGTCTCAATTCACATTCCAAGTGATATTCGGCATGCTAATTACATTGCCGGTTGCGAAATTGCATTATCTCTTATAGTTTCCGAGATATGGACTATCAATAATTTACACCTTAGGCTCTGCTTCTAACTTGGGCCCAAATTGTAAAATGGTCTTATCTATTGGCGATTTCGTTCCAATTCACATTCCAAGTAATATTCGGCATGCTAATTACATTGCCGGTTGCCAAATTGCATTATCTCTTATAGTTTCCGAGATATGGACTATCGATAATTTACACCTTAGGCTCTGCTTCTAACTTGGGCCCAAATTGTAAAATGGTCTTATCTATTGGCGATTTCGTTTCAATTCACATTCCAAGTAATATTCGGCATGCTAATTACATTGCCGGTTGCCAAATTGCATTATCTCTTATAGTTTCCGAGATATGGACTATCGATAATTTACACCTTAGGCTCTGCTTCTAACTTGGGCCCAAATTGTAAAATGGTCTTATCTATTGACGATTTCGTCCCAATTCACATTCCAAGTGATATTCGGCATGCTAATTACATTGCCGGTTGCGAAATTGCATTATCTCTTATAGTTTCCGAGATATGGACTATCGATAATTTACACCTTAGGCTCTGCTTCTAACTTGGGCCCAAATTGTAAAATGGTCTTATCTATTGGCGATTTCGTTCCAATTCACATTCCAAGTAATATTCGGCATGCTAATTACATTGCCGGTTGCCAAATTGCATTATCTCTTATAGTTTCCGAGATATGGACTATCGATAATTTACACCTTAGGCTCTGCTTCTAACTTGGGCCCAAATTGTAAAATGGTCTTATCTATTGGCGATTTCGTTCCAATTCACATTCCAAGTAATATTCGGCATGCTAATTACATTGCCGGTTGCCAAATTGCATTATCTCTTATAGTTTCCGAGATATGGACTATCAATAATTTACACCTTAGGCTCTGCTTCTAACTTGGGCCCAAATTGTAAAATGGTCTTATCTATTGGCGATTTCGTTCCAGTTCACATTCCAAGTAATATTCGGCATGCTAATTACATTGCCGGTTGCCAAATTGCATTATTTCTTATAGTTTCCGAGATATGGACTATCGATAATTTACACCATAGGCTCTGCTTCTAACTTGGGCCCAAATTGTAAAATGGCCTTATCTATTGGCGATTTCGTCCCAATTCACATTCCAAGTAATATTCGGCATGCTAATTACATTGCCGGTTGCGAAATTGCATTATCTCTTATAGTTTCCGAGATATGGACTATCGATAATTTACACCTTAGGCTCTGCTTCTAACTTGGGCCCAAATTGTAAAATGGTCTTATCTATTGGCGATTTCGTTCCAATTCACATTCCAAGTAATATTCGGCAATGTAATTAGCATGCCGAATATTACTTGGAATGTGAATTGGAACGAAATCGCCAATAGATAAGACCATTTTACAATTTGGGCCCAAGTTAGAAGCAGAGCCTAAGGTGTAAATTATCGATAGTCCATATCTCGAAAACTATAAGAGATAATGCAATTTGGCAACCGGCAATGTAATTAGCATGCCGAATATTACTTGGAATGTGAATTGGAACGAAATCGCCAATAGATAAGACCATTTTACAATTTGGGCCCAAGTTAGAAGCAGAGCCTAAGGTGTAAATTATCGATAGTCCATATCTCGGAAACTATAAGAGATAATGCAATTTGGCAACCGGCAATGTAATTAGCATGCCGAATATTACTTGGAATGTGAATTGGAACGAAATCGCCAATAGATAAGACCATTTTACAATTTGGGCCCAAGTTAGAAGCAGAGCCTAAGGTGTAAATTATTGATAGTCCATATCTCGGAAACTATAAGAGATAATGCAATTTCGCAACCGGCAATGTAATTAGCATGCCGAATATCACTTGGAATGTGAATTGGGACGAAATCGCCAATAGATAAGACCATTTTACAATTTGGGCCCAAGTTAGAAGCAGAGCCTAAGGTGTAAATTATCGATAGTCCATATATCGGAAACTATAGGAGATAATTCAATTTGGCAACCGGCAATGTAATTAGCATGCCGAATATTACTTGGAATGTGAATTGGAACGAAATCGCCAATAGATAAGACCATTTTACAATTTGGGCCCAAGTTAGAAGCAGAGCCTAAGGTGTAAATTATCGATAGTCCATATCTCGGAAACTATAAGAGATAATGCAATTTGGCAACCGGCAATGTAATTAGCATGCCGAATATTACTTGGAATGTGAATTGGAACGAAATCGCCAATAGATAAGACCATTTTACAATTTGGGCCCAAGTTAGAAGCAGAGCCTAAGGTGTAAATTATCGATAGTCCATATCTCGGAAACTATAAGAGATAATGCAATTTGGCAACCGGCAATGTAATTAGCATGCCGAATATTACTTGGAATGTGAATTGGAACGAAATCGCCAATAGATAAGACCATTTTACAATTTGGGCCCAAGTTAGAAGCAGAGCCTAAGGTGTAAATTATCGATAGTCCATATCTCGGAAACTATAAGAGATAATGCAATTTCGCAACCGGCAATGTAATTAGCATGCCGAATATCACTTGGAATGTGAATTGGGACGAAATCGTCAATAGATAAGACCATTTTACAATTTGGGCCCAAGTTAGAAGCAGAGCCTAAGGTGTAAATTATCGATAGTCCATATCTCGGAAACTATAAGAGATAATGCAATTTGGCAACCGGCAATGTAATTAGCATGCCGAATATTACTTGGAATGTGAATTGAAACGAAATCGCCAATAGATAAGACCATTTTACAATTTGGGCCCAAGTTAGAAGCAGAGCCTAAGGTGTAAATTATCGATAGTCCATATCTCGGAAACTATAAGAGATAATGCAATTTGGCAACCGGCAATGTAATTAGCATGCCGAATATTACTTGGAATGTGAATTGGAACGAAATCGCCAATAGATAAGACCATTTTACAATTTGGGCCCAAGTTAGAAGCAGAGCCTAAGGTGTAAATTATTGATAGTCCATATCTCGGAAACTATAAGAGATAATGCAATTTCGCAACCGGCAATGTAATTAGCATGCCGAATATCACTTGGAATGTGAATTGAGACGAAATCGCCAATAGATAAGACCATTTTACAATTTGGGCCCAAGTTAGAAGCAGAGCCTAAGGTGTAAGTTATCGATAGTCCATATCTCGGAAACTATAAGAGATAATGCAATTTGGCAACCGGCAATGTAATTAGCATGCCGAATATTACTTGGAATGTGAATTGGAACGAAATCGCCAATAGATAAGACCATTTTACAATTTGGGCCCAAGTTAGAAGCAGAGCCTAAGGTGTAAATTATCGATAGTCTATATCTCGGAAACTATAAGAGATAATGCAATTTGGCAACCGGCAATGTAATTAGCATGCCGAATATTACTTGGAGTGTGAATTGGAACGAAATCGCCAATAGATAAGACCATTTTACAATTTGGGCCCAAGTTAGAAGCAGAGCCTAAGGTGTAAATTATCGATAGTCCATATCTCGGAAACTATAAGAGATAATGCAATTTCGCAACCGGCAATGTAATTAGCATGCCGAATATTACTTGGAGTGTGAATTGGAACCAAATCGCCAATAGATAAGACCATTTTACAATTTGGGCCCAAGTTAGAAGCAGAGACTAAGGTGTAAATTATCGATAGTCCATATCTCGGAAACTATAAGAGATAATGCAATTTGGCAACCGGCAATGTAATTAGCATGCCGAATATTACTTGGAATGTGAATTGGAACGAAATCGCCAATAGATAAGACCATTTTACAATTTGGGCCCAAGTTAGAAGCAGAGCCTAAGGTGTAAATTATTGATAGTCCATATCTCGGAAACTATAAGAGATAATGCAATTTGGCAACCGGCAATGTAATTAGCATGCCGAATATCACTTGGAATGTGAATTGGGACGAAATCGTCAATAGATAAGACCATTTTACAATTTGGGCCCAAGTTAGAAGCAGAGCCTAAGGTGTAAATTATCGATAGTCCATATCTCGGAAACTATAAGAGATAATGCAATTTGGCAACCGGCAATGTAATTAGCATGCCGAATATTACTTGGAATGTGAATTGGAACGAAATCGCCAATAGATAAGACCATTTTACAATTTGGGCCCAAGTTAGAAGCAGAGCCTAAGGTGTAAATTATCGATAGTCCATATCTCGGAAACTATAAGAGATAATGCAATTTGGCAACCGGCAATGTAATTAGCATGCCGAATATTACTTGGAATGTGAATTGGAACGAAATCGCCAATAGATAAGACCATTTTACAATTTGGGCCCAAGTTAGAAGCAGAGCCTAAGGTGTAAATTATTGATAGTCCATATCTCGGAAACTATAAGAGATAATGCAATTTCGCAACCGGCAATGTAATTAGCATGCCGAATATCACTTGGAATGTGAATTGGGACGAAATCGCCAATAGATAAGACCATTTTACAATTTGGGCCCAAGTTAGAAGCAGAGCCTAAGGTGTAAATTATCGATAGTCCATATATCGGAAACTATAAGAGATAATTCAATTTGGCAACCGGCAATGTAATTAGCATGCCGAATATTACTTGGAATGTGAATTGGAACGAAATCGCCAATAGATAAGACCATTTTACAATTTGGGCCCAAGTTAGAAGCAGAGCCTAAGGTGTAAATTATCGATAGTCCATATCTCGGAAACTATAAGAGATAATGCAATTTGGCTACCTTCAATGTAATTAGCATGCCGAATATTACTTGGAATGTGAATTGGAACGAAATCGCCAATAGATAAGACTATTTTACAATTTGGGCCCAAGTTATAAGCAGAGCCTATGGTGTAAATTATCGATAGTCCATATCTCGGAAACTATAAGAGATAATGCAATTTGACAACCGGCAATGTAATTAGCATGCCGAATATTACTTGGAATGTGAATTGGAACGAAATCGCCAATAGATAAGATCATTTTACAATTTGGGCCCAAGTTAGAAGCAGAGCCTAAGGTGTAAATTATCGATAGTCCATATCTCGGAAACTATAAGAGTTAATGCTATTTGGCAACCGGCAATGTAATTAGCATGCCGAATATTACTTGGAATGTGAATTGGAACGAAATCGCCAATAGATAAGACCATTTTACAATTTGGGCCCAAGTTAGAAGCAGAGCCTAAGGTGTAAATTATCGATAGTCCATATCTCGGAAACTATAAGAGATAATGCAATTTGGCAACCGGCAATGTAATTAGCATGCCGAATATTACTTGGAATGTGAATTGGAACGAAATTTCCAATAGATAAGACCATTTTACAATTTGGGCCCAAGTTAGAAGCAGAGCCTAAGGTGTAAATTATCGATAGTCCATATCTCTGAAACTATAAGAGATAATGCAATTTCGCAACCGGCAATGTAATTAGCATGCCGAATATTACTTGGAATGGGAATTGGGACGAAATCGCCAATAGATAAGGCCATTTTACAATTTGGGCCCAAGTTAGAAGCAGAGCCTAAGGTGTAAATTATCGATAGTCCATATCTCTGAAACTATAAGAGATAATGCAATTTCGCAACCGGCAATGTAATTAGCATGCCGAATATTACTTGGAATGTGAATTGGAACGAAATCGCCAATAGATAAAACCATTTTACAATTTGGGCCCAAGTTAGAAGCAGAGCCTAAGGTGTAAATTATCGATAGTCCATATCTCGGAAACTATAAGAGATAATGCAATTTGGCAACCGGCAATGTAATTAGCATGCCGAATATTACTTGGAATGTGAATTGGAACGAAATCGCCAATAGATAAGACCATTTTACAATTTGGGCCCAAGTTAGAAGCAGAGCCTAAGGTGTAAATTATTGATAGTCCATATCTCGGAAACTATAAGAGATAATGCAATTTCGCAACCGGCAATGTAATTAGCATGCCGAATATCACTTGGAATGTGAATTGGGACGAAATCGCCAATAGATAAGACCATTTTACAATTTGGGCCCAAGTTAGAAGCAGAGCCTAAGGTGTAAATTATCGATAGTCCATATCTCGGAAACTATAAGAGATAATGCAATTTGGCAACCGGCAATGTAATTAGCATGCCGAATATTACTTGGAATGTGAATTGGAACGAAATCGCCAATAGATAAGACCATTTTACAATTTGGGCCCAAGTTAGAAGCAGAGCCTAAGGTGTAAATTATCGATAGTCCATATCTCGGAAACTATAAGAGATAATGCAATTTGGCAACCGGCAATGTAATTAGCATGCCGAATATTACTTGGAATGTGAATTGGAACGAAATCGCCAATAGGTAAGACCATTTTACAATTTGGGCCCAAGTTAGAAGCAGAGCCTAAGGTGTAAATTATCGATAGTCCATATCTAGGAAACTATAAGAGATAATTCAATTTGGCAACCGGCAATGTAATTAGCATGCCGAATATTCCTTGGAATGTGAATTGGAACGAAATCGCCAATAGATAAGACCATTTTACAATTTGGGCCCAAGTTAGAAGCAGAGCCTAAGGTGTAAATTATCGATAGTCCATATCTCGGAAACTATAAGAGATAATGCAATTTGGCAACCGGCAATGTAATTAGCATGCCGAATATTACTTGGAATGTGAATTGGAACGAAATCGCCAATAGATAAGACCATTTTACAATTTGGGCCCAAGTTAGAAGCAGAGCCTAAGGTGTAAATTATCGATAGTCCATATCTCGGAAACTATAAGAGATAATGCAATTTGGCAACCGGCAATGTAATTAGCATGCCGAATATTACTTGGAATGTGAATTGGAACGAAATCGCTAATAGATAAGACCATTTTACAATTTGGGCCCAAGTTAGAAGCAGAGCCTAAGGTGTAAATTATCGATAGTCCATATCTCGGAAACTATAAGAGATAATGCAATTTGGCAAACGGCAATGTAATTAGCATGCCGAATATTACTTGGAATGTGAATTGGAACGAAATCGCCAATAGATAAGATCATTTTACAATTTGGTCCCAAGTTAGAAGCAGAGCCTAAGGTGTAAATTATCGATAGTCCATATCTCGGAAACTATAAGAGTTAATGCAATTTGGCAACCGGCAATGTAATTAGCATGCCGAATATTACTTGGAATGTGAATTGGAACGAAATCGCCAATAGATAAGACCATTTTACAATTTGGGCCCAAGTTAGAAGCAGAGCCTAAGGTGTAAATTATCGATAGTCCATATCTCGGAAACTATAAGAGATAATGCAATTTGGCAACCGGCAATGTAATTAGCATGCCGAATATTACTTGGAATGTGAATTGGAACGAAATCGCCAATAGATAAGACCATTTTACAATTTGGGCCCAAGTTAGAAGCAGGGCCTAAGGTGTAAATTATCGATAGTCCATATCTCGAAAACTATAAGAGATAATGCAATTTGGCAACCGGCAATGTAATTAGCATGCCGAATATTACTTGGAATGTGAATTGGAACGAAATCGCCAATAGATAAGACCATTTTACAATTTGGGCCCAAGTTAGAAGCAGAGCCTAAGGTGTAAATTATCGATAGTCCATATCTCGGAAACTATAAGAGATAATGCAATTTGGCAACCGGCAATGTAATTAGCATGCCGAATATTACTTGGAATGTGAATTGGAACGAAATCGCCAATAGATAAGACCATTTTACAATTTGGGCCCAAGTTAGAAGCATAGCCTAAGGTGTAAATTATCGATAGTCCATATCTCGGAAACTATAAGAGATAATGCAATTTGGCAACCGGCAATGTAATTAGCATGCCGAATATTACTTGGAATGTGAATTGGAACGAAATCGCCAATAGATAAGACCATTTTACAATTTGGGCCCAAGTTAGAAGCAGAGCCTAAGGTGTAAATTATCGATAGTCCATATCTCGGAAACTATAAGAGATAATGCAATTTGGCAACGGGCAATGTAATTAGCATGCCGAATATTACTTGGAATGTGAATTGCAACTAAATCGCCAATAGATAAGACCATTTTACAATTTGGGCCCAAGTTAGAAGCAGAGCCTAAGGTGTAAATTATCGATAGTCCATATCTCGGAAACTATAAGAGATAATGCAATTTGGCAACCGGCAATGTAATTAGCATGCCGAATATTACTTGGAATGTGAATTGGAACGAAATCGCCAATAGATAAGACCATTTTACAATTTGGGCCCAAGTTAGAAGCAGAGCCTAAGGTGTAAATTATCGATAGTCCATATCTCGGAAACTATAAGAGATAATGCAATTTCGCAACCGGCAATGTAATTAGCATGCCGAATATCACTTGGAATGTGAATTGGGACGAAATCGCCAATAGATAAGACCATTTTACAATTTGGGCCCAAGTTAGAAGCAGAGCCTAAGGTGTAAATTATCGATAGTCCATATCTCGGAAACTATAAGAGATAATGCAATTTGGCAACCGGCAATGTAATTAGCATGCCGAATATTACTTGGAATGTGAATTGGAACGAAATCGCCAATAGATAAGACCATTTTACAATTTGGGCCCAAGTTAGAAGCAGAGCCTAAGGTGTAAATTATCGATAGTCCATATCTCGGAAACTATAAGAGATAATGCAATTTGGCAACCGGCAATGTAATTAGCATGCCGAATATTACTTGGAATGTGAATTGGAACGAAATCGCCAATAGATAAGACCATTTTACAATTTGGGCCCAAGTTAGAAGCAGAGCCTAAGGTGTAAATTATCGATAGTCCATATCTCGGAAACTATAAGAGATAATGCAATTTGGCAACCGGCAATGTAATTAGCATGCCGAATATTACTTGGAATGTGAATTGGAACGAAATTGCCAATAGATAAGACCATTTTACAATTTGGGCCCAAGTTAGAAGCAGAGCCTAAGGTGTAAATTATCGATAGTCCATATCTCGGAAACTATAAGAGATAATGCAATTTGGCAACCGGCAATGTAATTAGCATGCCGAATATTACTTGGAATGTGAATTGGAACGAAATCGCCAATAGATAGGACCATTTTACAATTTGGGCCCAAGTTAGAAGCAGAGCCTAAGGTGTAAATTATCGATAGTCCATATCTCGGAAACTATAAGAGATAATGCAATTTCGCAACCGGCAATATAATTAGCATGCCGAATATCACTTGGAATGTGAATTGGGACGAAATCGCCAATAGATAAGACCATTTTACAATTTGGGCCCAAGTTAGAAGCAGAGCCTAAGGTGTAAATTATCGATAGTCCATATCTCGGAAACTATAAGAGATAATGCAATTTGGCAACCGGCAATGTAGTTAGCATGCCGAATATTACTTGGAATGTGAATTGGAACGAAATAGCCAATAGATAAGACCATTTTACAATTTGGGCCCAAGTTAGAAGCAGAGCCTAAGGTGTAAATTATCGATAGTCCATATCTCGGAAACTATAAGAGATAATGCAATTTGGCAACCGGCATTGTAATTAGCATGCCGAATATTACTTGGAATGTGAATTGGAACGAAATCGCCAATAGATAAGACCATTTTACAATTTGGGCCCAAGTTAGAAGCAGAGCCTAAGGTGTAAATTATCGATAGTCCATATCTCGGAAAATATAAGAGATAATGCAATTTCGCAACCGGCAACGTAATTAGCATGCCGAATATTACTTGGAGTGTGAATTGGAACGAAATCGCCAATAGATAAGACCATTTTACAATTTGGGCCCAAGTTAGAAGCAGAGCCTAAGGTGTAAATTATCGATAGTCCATATCTCGGAAACTATAAGAGATAATGCAATTTGGCAATCGGCAATGTAATTAGCATGCCGAATATTACTTGGAATGTGAATTGGAACGAAATCGCCAATAGATGAGACCATTTTACAATTTGGGCCCAAGTTAGAAGCAGAGCCTAAGGTATAAATTATCGATAGTCCATATCTCGGAAACTATAAGAGATAATGCAATTTGGCAACCGGCAATGTCATTAGCATGCCGAATATTACTTGGAATGTTAATTGGAACGAAATCGCCAATAGATAAGACCATTTTACAATTTGGGCCCAAGTTAGAAGCAGAGCCTAAGGTGTAAATTATCGATAGTCCATATCTCGGAAACTATAAGAGATAATTCAATTTGGCAACCGGCAATGTAATTAGCATGCCGAATATTACTTGGAATGTGAATTGCAACTAAATCGCCAATAGATAAGACCATTTTACAATTTGGGCCCAAGTTAGAAGCAGAGCCTAAGGTGTAAATTATCGATAGTCCATATCTCGGAAACTATAAGAGATAATGCAATTTGGCAACCGGCAATGTAATTAGCATGCCGAATGTTACTTGGAATGTGAATTAGAACGAAATCGCCAATAGATAAGACCATTTTACAATTTGGGACCAAGTTAGAAGCAGAGCCTAAGGTGTAAATTATCGATAGTCCATATCTCGGAAACTATAAGAGATAATGCAATTTGGCAACCGGCAATGTAATTAGCATGCCGAATATTACTTGGAATGTGAATTGGAACGAAATCGCCAATAGATAAGACCATTTTACAATTTGGGCCCAAGTTAGAAGCAGAGCCTAAGGTGTAAATTATCGATAGTCCATATCTCGGAAACTATAAGAGATAATGCAATTTGGCAACCGGCAATGTAATTAGCATGCCGAATATTACTTGGAATGTGAATTGGAACGAAATCGCCAATAGATAAGACCATTTTACAATTTGGGCCCAAGTTAGAAGCAGAGCCTAAGGTGTAAATTATCGATAGTCCATATCTCGGAAACTATAAGAGATAATGCAACTTGGCAACCGGCAATGTAATTAGCATGCCGAATATTACTTGGAATGTGAATTGGAACGAAATCGCCAATAGGTAAGACCATTTTACAATTTGGGCCCAAGTTAGAAGCAGAGCCTAAGGTGTAAATTATCGATAGTCCATATCTCGGAAACTATAAGAGATAATTCAATTTGGCAACCGGCAATGTAATTAGCATGCCGAATATTACTTGGAATGTGAATTGGAACGAAATCGCCAATAGATAAGACCATTTTACAATTTGGGCCCAAGTTAGAAACAGAGCCTAAGGTGTAAATTATCGATAGTCCATATCTCGGAAACTATAAGAGATAATGCAATTTGGCAACCGGCAATGTAATTAGCATGCCGAATATTACTTGGAATGTGAATTGGAACGAAATCACCAATAGATAAGACCATTCTACAATTTGGGCCCAAGTTAGAAGCAGAGCCTAAGGTGTAAATTATTGATAGTCCATATCTCGGAAACTATAAGAGATAATGCAATTTCGCAACCGGCAATGTAATTAGCATGCCGAATATCACTTGGAATGTGAATTGGGACGAAATCGCCAATAGATAAGACCATTTTACAATTTGGGCCCAAGTTAGAAGCAGAGCCTAAAGTGTAAATTATCGATAGTCCATATCTCGGAAACTATAAGAGATAATGCAATTTGGCAACCGGCAATGTAATTAGCATGCCGAATATCACTTGGAATGTGAATTGGGACGAAATCGCCAATAGATAAGACCATTTTACAATTTGGGCCCAAGTTAGAAGCAGAGCCTAAGGTGTAAATTATCGATAGTCCATAACTCGGAAACTATAAGAGATAATGCAATTTGGCAACCGGCAATGTAATTAGCATGCCGAATATTACTTGGAATGTGAATTGGAACGAAATCGCCAATAGATAAGACCATTTTACAATTTGGGCCCAAGTTAGAAGCAGAGCCTAAGGTGTAAATTATTGATAGTCCATATCTCGGAAACTATAAGAGATAATGCAATTTCGCAACCGGCAATGTAATTAGCATGCCGAATATTACTTGGAATGTGAATTGGAACGAAATCGCCAATAGATAGGACCATTTTACAATTTGGGCCCAAGTTAGAAGCAGAGCCTAAGGTGTAAATTATCGATAGTCCATATCTCGGAAACTATAAGAGATAATGCAATTTCGCAACCGGCAATATAATTAGCATGCCGAATATCACTTGGAATGTGAATTGGGACGAAATCGCCAATAGATAAGACCATTTTACAATTTGGGCCCAAGTTAGAAGCAGAGCCTAAGGTGTAAATTATCGATAGTCCATATCTCGGAAACTATAAGAGATAATGCAATTTGGCAACCGGCAATGTAGTTAGCATGCCGAATATTACTTGGAATGTGAATTGGAACGAAATAGCCAATAGATAAGACCATTTTACAATTTGGGCCCAAGTTAGAAGCAGAGCCTAAGGTGTAAATTATCGATAGTCCATATCTCGGAAACTATAAGAGATAATGCAATTTGGCAACCGGCAATGTAATTAGCATGCCGAATATTACTTGGAATGTGAATTGGAACGAAATCGCCAATAGATAAGACCATTTTACAATTTGGGCCCAAGTTAGAAGCAGAGCCTAAGGTGTAAATTATCGATAGTCCATATCTCGGAAAATATAAGAGATAATGCAATTTCGCAACCGGCAATGTAATTAGCATGCCGAATATTACTTGGAGTGTGAATTGGAACGAAATCGCCAATAGATAAGACCATTGTACAATTTGGGCCCAAGTTAGAAGCAGAGCCTAAGGTGTAAATTATCGATAGTCCATATCTCGGAAACTATAAGAGATAATGCAATTTGGCAATCGGCAATGTAATTAGCATGCCGAATATTACTTGGAATGTGAATTGGAACGAAATCGCCAATAGATGAGACCATTTTACAATTTGGGCCCAAGTTAGAAGCAGAGCCTAAGGTATAAATTATCGATAGTCCATATCTCGGAAACTATAAGAGATAATGCAATTTGGCAACCGGCAATGTCATTAGCATGCCGAATATTACTTGGAATGTGAATTGGAACGAAATCGCCAATAGATAAGACCATTTTACAATTTGGGCCCAAGTTAGAAGCAGAGCCTAAGGTGTAAATTATCGATAGTCCATATCTCGGAAACTATAAGAGATAATGCAATTTGGCAACCGGCAATGTAATTAGCATGCCGAATATTACTTGGAATGTGAATTGCAACTAAATCGCCAATAGATAAGACCATTTTACAATTTGGGCCCAAGTTAGAAGCAGAGCCTAAGGTGTAAATTATCGATAGTCCATATCTCGGAAACTATAAGAGATAATGCAATTTGGCAACCGGCAATGTAATTAGCATGCCGAATGTTACTTGGAATGTGAATTAGAACGAAATCGCCAATAGATAAGACCATTTTACAATTTGGGACCAAGTTAGAAGCAGAGCCTAAGGTGTAAATTATCGATAGTCCATATCTCGGAAACTATAAGAGATAATGCAATTTGGCAACCGGCAATGTAATTAGCATGCCGAATATTACTTGGAATGTGAATTGGAACGAAATCGCCAATAGATAAGACCATTTTACAATTTGGGCCCAAGTTAGAAGCAGAGCCTAAGGTGTAAATTATCGATAGTCCATATCTCGGAAACTATAAGAGATAATGCAACTTGGCAACCGGCAATGTAATTAGCATGCCGAATATTACTTGGAATGTGAATTGGAACGAAATCGCCAATAGGTAAGACCATTTTACAATTTGGGCCCAAGTTAGAAGCAGAGCCTAAGGTGTAAATTATCGATAGTCCATATCTCGGAAACTATAAGAGATAATTCAATTTGGCAACCGGCAATGTAATTAGCATGCCGAATATTACTTGGAATGTGAATTGGAACGAAATCGCCAATAGATAAGACCATTTTACAATTTGGGCCCAAGTTAGAAGCAGAGCCTAAGGTGTAAATTATCGATAGTCCATATCTCGGAAACTATAAGAGATAATGCAATTTGGCAACCGGCAATGTAATTAGCATGCCGAATATTACTTGGAATGTGAATTGCAACTAAATCGCCAATAGATAAGACCATTTTACAATTTGGGCCCAAGTTAGAAGCAGAGCCTAAGGTGTAAATTATTGATAGTCCATATCTCGGAAACTATAAGAGATAATGCAATTTCGCAACCGGCAATGTAATTAGCATGCCGAATATCACTTGGAATGTGAATTGGGACGAAATCGCCAATAGATAAGACCATTTTACAATTTGGGCCCAAGTTAGAAGCAGAGCCTAAGGTGTAAATTATCGATAGTCCATTTCTCGGAAACTATAAGAGATAATGCAATTTGGCAACCGGCAATGTAATTAGCATGCCGAATATTACTTGGAATGTGAATTGGAACGAAATCGCCAATAGATAAGACCATTTTACAATTTGGGCCCAAGTTAGAAGCAGAGCCTAAGGTGTAAATTATCGATAGTCCATATCTCGGAAACTATAAGAGATAATGCAATTTCGCAACCGGCAATGTAATTAGCATGCCGAATATTACTTGGAGTGTGAATTGGAACGAAATCGCCAATAGATAAGACCATTTTACAATTTGGGCCCAAGTTAGAAGCAGAGCCCAAGGTGTAAATTATCGATAGTCCATATCTCGGAAACTATAAGAGATAATGCAATTTGGCAACCGGCAATGTAATTAGCATGCCGAATATTACTTGGAATGCGAATTGCAACTAAATCGCCAATAGATAAGACCATTTTACAATTTGAGCCCAAGTTAGAAGCAGAGCCTAAGGTGTAAATTATCGATAGCCCATATCTCGGAAACTATAAGAGATAATGCAATTTGGCAACCGGCAATGTAATTAGCATGCCGAATATTACTTGGAATGTGAATTGGAACGAAATCGCCAATAGATAAGACCATTTTACAATTTGGGCCCAAGTTAGAAGCAGAGCCTAAGGTGTAAATTATCGATAGTCCATATCTCCGAAACTATAAGAGATAATGCAATTTGGCAACCGGCAATGTAATTAGCATACCGAATATTACTTGGAATGTGAATTGGAACGAAATCGCCAATAGATAAGACCATTTTACAATTTGGGCCCAAGTTAGAAGCAGAGCCTAAGGTGTAAATTATCGATAGTCCATATCTCGGAAACTATAAGAGATAATGCAATTTGGCAACCGGCAATGTAATTAGCATGCCGAATATTACTTGGAATGTGAATTGGAACGAAATCGCCAATAGATAAGACCATTTTACAATTTGGGCCCAAGTTAGAAGCAGAGCCTAAGGTGTAAATTATCGATAGTCCACATCTCGGAAACTATAAGAGATAATGCAATTTCGCAACCGGCAATGTAATTAGCATGCCGAATATTACTTGGAGTGTGAATTGGAACGAAATCGCCAATAGATAAGACCATTTTACAATTTGGGCCCAAGTTAGAAGCAGAGCCTAAGGTGTAAATTATCGATAGTCCATATCTCGGAAACTATAAGAGATAATGCAATTTGGCAACCGGCAATGTAATTAGCATGCCGAATATTACTTGGAATGTGAATTGGAACGAAATCGCCAATAGATAAGACCATTTTACAATTTTGGCCCAAGTTAGAAGCAGAGCCTAAGGTGTAAATTATCGATAGTCCATATCTCGGAAACTATAAGAGATAATGCAATTTGGCAACCGGCAATGTAATTAGCATGCCGAATATTACTTGGAATGTGAATTGCAACTAAATCGCCAATAGATAAGACCATTTTACAATTAGGGCCCAAGTTAGAAGCAGAGCCTAAGGTGTAAATTATCGATAGTCCATATCTCGGAAACTATAAGAGATAATGCAATTTGGCAACCGGCAATGTAATTAGCATGCCGAATATTACTTGGAATGTGAATTGGAACGAAATCGCCAATAGATAAGACCATTTTACAATTTGGGCCCAAGTTAGAAGCAGAGCCTAAGGTGTAAATTATCGATAGTCCATATCTCGGAAACTATAAGAAATAATGCAATTTGGCAACCGGCAATGTAATTAGCATGCCGAATATTACTTGGAATGTGAATTGGAACGAAATCGCCAATAGATAAGACCATTTTACAATTTGGGCCCAAGTTAGAAGCAGAGCCTAAGGTGTAAATTATCGATAGTCCATATCTCGGAAACTATAAGAGATAATGCAATTTGGCAACCGGCAATGTAATTAGCATGCCGAATATTACTTGGAATGTGAATTGGAACGAAATCGCCAATAGATAAGACCATTTTACAATTTGGGCCCAAGTTAGAAGCAGAGCCTAAGGTGTAAATTATTGATAGTCCATATCTCGGAAACTATAAGACATAATGCAATTTCGCAACCGGCAATATAATTAGCATGCCGAATATCACTTGGAATGTGAATTGGGACGAAATCGCCAATAGATAAGACCATTTTACAATTTGGGCCCAAGTTAGAAGCAGAGCCTAAGGTGTAAATTATCGATAGTCCATATCTCGGAAACTATAAGAGATAATGCAATTTGGCAACCGGCAATGTAATTAGCATGCCGAATATTACTTGGAATGTGAATTGGAACGAAATAGCCAATAGATAAGACCATTTTACAATTTGGGCCCAAGTTAGAAGCAGAGCCTAAGGTGTAAATTATCGATAGTCCATATCTCGGAAACTATAAGAGATAATGCAATTTGGCAACCGGCAATGTAATTAGCATGCCGAATATTACTTGGAATGTGAATTGGAACGAAATCGCCAATAGATAAGACCATTTTACAATTTGGGCCCAAGTTAGAAGCAGAGCCTAAGGTGTAAATTATCGATAGTCCATATCTCGGAAACTATAAGAGATAATGCAATTTCGCAACCGGCAATGTAATTAGCATGCCGAATATTACTTGGAGTGTGAATTGGAACGAAATCGCCAATAGATAAGACCATTTTACCATTTGGGCCCAAGTTAGAAGCAGAGCCTAAGGTGTAAATTATCGATAGTCCATATCTCGGAAACTATAAGAGATAATGCAATTTGGCAACCGGCAATGTAATTAGCATGCCGAATATTACTTGGAATGTGAATTGGAACGAAATCGCCAATAGATAAGACCATTTTACAATTTGGGCCCAAGTTAGAAGCAGAGCCTAAGGTATAAATTATCGATAGTCCATATCTCGGAAACTATAAGAGATAATGCAATTTGGCAACCGGCAATATAATTAGCATGCCGAATATTACTTGGAATGTGAATTGGAACGAAATCGCCAATAGATAAGACCATTTTACAATTTGGGCCCAAGTTAGAAGCAGAGCCTAAGGTGTAAATTATCGATAGTCCATATCTCGGAAACTATAAGAGATAATGCAATTTGGCAACCGGCAATGTAATTAGCATGCCGAATATTACTTGGAATGTGAATTGCAACTAAATCGCCAATAGATAAGACCATTTTACAATTTGGGCCCAAGTTAGAAGCAGAGCCTAAGGTGTAAATTATCGATAGTCCATATCTCGGAAACTATAAGAGATAATGCAATTTGGCAACCGGCAATGTAATTAGCATGCCGAATATTACTTGGAATGTGAATTGGAACGAAATCGCCAATAGATAAGACCATTTTACAATTTGGGCCCAAGTTAGAAGCAGAGCCTAAGGTGTAAATTATCGATAGTCCATATCTCGGAAACTATAAGAGATAATGCAATTTCGCAACCGGCAATGTAATTAGCATGCCGAATATCACTTGGAATGTGAATTGGGACGAAATCGCCAATAGATAAGACCATTTTACAATTTGGGCCCAAGTTAGAAGCAGAGCCTAAGGTGTAAATTATCGATAGTCCATATCTCGGAAACTATAAGAGATAATGCAATTTGGCAACCGGCAATGTAATTAGCATGCCGAATATTACTTGGAATGTGAGTTGGAACGAAATCGCCAATAGATAAGACCATTTTACAATTAGGGCCCAAGTTAGAAGCAGAGCCTAAGGTGTAAATTATCGATAGTCCATATCTCGGAAACTATAAGAGATAATGCAATTTGGCAACCGGCAATGTAATTGGCATGCCGAATATTACTTGGAATGTGAATTGGAACGAAATCGCCAATAGGTAAGACCATTTTACAATTTGGGCCCAAGTTAGAAGCAGAGCCTAAGGTGTAAATTATCGATAGTCCATATCTCGGAAACTATAAGAGATAATGCAATTTGGCAACCGGCAATGTAATTAGCATGCCGAATATTACTTGGAATGTGAATTGGAACGAAATCGCCAATAGATAAGACCATTTTACAATTTGGGCCCAAGTTAGAAGCAGAGCCTAAGGTGTAAATTATTGATAGTCCATATCTCGGAAACTATAAGAGATAATGCAATTTCGCAACCGGCAATGTAATTAGCATGCCGAATATCACTTGGAATGTGAATTGGGACGAAATCGCCAATAGATAAGACCATTTTACAATTTGGGCCCAAGTTAGAAGCAGAGCCTAAGGTGTAATTTATCGATAGTCCATATCTCGGAAACTATAAGAGATAATGCAATTTGGCAACCGGCAATGTAATTAGCATGCCGAATATTACTTGGAATGTGAATTGGAACGAAATCGCCAATAGATAAGATTATTTTACAATTTGGGCCCAAGTTAGAAGCAGAGCCTAAGGTGTAAATTATCGATAGTCCATTTCTCGGAAACTATAAGAGATAATGCAATTTGGCAACCGGCAATGTAATTAGCATGCCGAATATTACTTGGAATGTGAATTGGAACGAAATCGCCAATAGATAAGACCATTTTACAATTTGGGCCCAAGTTAGAAGCAGAGCCTAAGGTGTAAATTATCGATAGTCCATATCTCGGAAACTATAAGAGATAATGCAATTTCGCAACCGGCAATGTAATTAGCATGCCGAATATTACTTGGAGTGTGAATTGGAACGAAATCGCCAATAGATAAGACCATTTTACAATTTGGGCCCAAGTTAGAAGCAGAGCCCAAGGTGTAAATTATCGATAGTCCATATCTCCGAAACTATAAGAGATAATGCAATTTGGCAACCGGCAATATAATTAGCATGCCGAATATTACTTGGAATGTGAATTGGAACGAAATCGCCAATAGATAAGACCATTTTACAATTTGGGCCCAAGTTAGAAGCAGAGCCTAAGGTGTAAATTATCGATAGTCCATATCTCGGAAACTATAAGAGATAATGCAATTTGGCAACCGGCAATGTAATTAGCATGCCGAATATTACTTGGAATGTGAATTGCAACTAAATCGCCAATAGATAAGACCATTTTACAATTTGGGCCCAAGTTAGAAGCAGAGCCTAAGGTGTAAATTATCGATAGTCCATATCTCGGAAACTATAAGAGATAATGCAATTTGGCAACCGGCAATGTAATTAGCATGCCGAATATTACTTGGAATGTGAATTGGAACGAAATCGCCAATAGATAAGACCATTTTACAATTTGGGCCCAAGTTAGAAGCAGAGCCTAAGGTGTAAATTATCGATAGTCCATATCTCGGAAACTATAAGAGATAATGCAATTTCGCAACCGGCAATGTAATTAGCATGCCGAATATCACTTGGAATGTGAATTGGGACGAAATCGCCAATAGATAAGACCATTTTACAATTTGGGCCCAAGTTAGAAGCAGAGCCTAAGGTGTAAATTATCGATAGTCCATATCTCGGAAACTATAAGAGATAATGCAATTTGGCAACCGGCAATGTAATTAGCATGCCGAATATTACTTGGAATGTGAGTTGGAACGAAATCGCCAATAGATAAGACCATTTTACAATTAGGGCCCAAGTTAGAAGCAGAGCCTAAGGTGTAAATTATCGATAGTCCATATCTCGGAAACTATAAGAGATAATGCAATTTGGCAACCGGCAATGTAATTGGCATGCCGAATATTACTTGGAATGTGAATTGGAACGAAATCGCCAATAGGTAAGACCATTTTACAATTTGGGCCCAAGTTAGAAGCAGAGCCTAAGGTGTAAATTATCGATAGTCCATATCTCGGAAACTATAAGAGATAATTCAATTTGGCAACCGGCAATGTAATTAGCATGCCGAATATTACTTGGAATGTGAATTGGAACGAAATCGCCAATAGATAAGACCATTTTACAATTTGGGCCCAAGTTAGAAGCAGAGCCTAAGGTGTAAATTATCGATAGTCCATATCTCGGAAACTATAAGAGATAATGCAATTTGGCAACCGGCAATGTAATTAGCATGCCGAATATTACTTGGAATGTGAATTGGAACGAAATCGCCAATAGATAAGACCATTTTACAATTTGGGCCCAAGTTAGAAGCAGAGCCTAAGGTGTAAATTATTGATAGTCCATATCTCGGAAACTATAAGAGATAATGCAATTTCGCAACCGGCAATGTAATTAGCATGCCGAATATCACTTGGAATGTGAATTGGGACGAAATCGCCAATAGATAAGACCATTTTACAATTTGGGCCCAAGTTAGAAGCAGAGCCTAAGGTGTAATTTATCGATAGTCCATATCTCGGAAACTATAAGAGATAATGCAATTTGGCAACCGGCAATGTAATTAGCATGCCGAATATTACTTGGAATGTGAATTGGAACGAAATCGCCAATAGATAAGATTATTTTACAATTTGGGCCCAAGTTAGAAGCAGAGCCTAAGGTGTAAATTATCGATAGTCCATTTCTCGGAAACTATAAGAGATAATGCAATTTGGCAACCGGCAATGTAATTAGCATGCCGAATATTACTTGGAATGTGAATTGGAACGAAATCGCCAATAGATAAGACCATTTTACAATTTGGGCCCAAGTTAGAAGCAGAGCCTAAGGTGTAAATTATCGATAGTCCATATCTCGGAAACTATAAGAGATAATGCAATTTCGCAACCGGCAATGTAATTAGCATGCCGAATATTACTTGGAGTGTGAATTGGAACGAAATCGCCAATAGATAAGACCATTTTACAATTTGGGCCCAAGTTAGAAGCAGAGCCCAAGGTGTAAATTATCGATAGTCCATATCTCCGAAACTATAAGAGATAATGCAATTTGGCAACCGGCAATGTAATTAGCATGCCGAATATTACTTGGAATGTGAATTGCAACTAAATCGCCAATAGATAAGACCATTTTACAATTTGAGCCCAAGTTAGAAGCAGAGCCTAAGGTGTAAATTATCGATAGTCCATATCTCGGAAACTATAAGAGATAATGCAATTTGGCAACCGGCAATGTAATTAGCATGCCGAATATTACTTGGAATGTGAATTGGAACGAAATCGCCAATAGATAAGACCATTTTACAATTTGGGCCCAAGTTAGAAGCAGAGCCTAAGGTGTAAATTATCGATAGTCCATATCTCGGAAACTATAAGAGATAATGCAATTTGGCAACCGGCAATGTAATTAGCATACCGAATATTACTTGGAATGTGAATTGGAACGAAATCGCCAATAGATAAGACCATTTTACAATTTGGGCCCAAGTTAGAAGCAGAGCCTAAGGTGTAAATTATCGATAGTCCATATCTCGGAAACTATAAGAGATAATGCAATTTGGCAACCGGCAATGTAATTAGCATGCCGAATATTACTTGGAATGTGAATTGGAACGAAATCGCCAATAGATAAGACCATTTTACAATTTGGGCCCAAGTTAGAAGCAGAGCCTAAGGTGTAAATTATCGATAGTCCACATCTCGGAAACTATAAGAGATAATGCAATTTCGCAACCGGCAATGTAATTAGCATGCCGAATATTACTTGGAGTGTGAATTGGAACGAAATCGCCAATAGATAAGACCATTTTACAATTTGGGCCCAAGTTAGAAGCAGAGCCTAAGGTGTAAATTATCGATAGTCCATATCTCGGAAACTATAAGAGATAATGCAATTTGGCAACCGGCAATGTAATTAGCATGCCGAATATTACTTGGAATGTGAATTGGAACGAAATCGCCAATAGATAAGACCATTTTACAATTTGGGCCCAAGTTAGAAGCATAGCCTAAGGTGTAAATTATCGATAGTCCATATCTCGGAAACTATAAGAGATAATGCAATTTGGCAACCGGCAATGTAATTAGCATGCCGAATATTACTTGGAATGTGAATTGGAACGAAATCGCCAATAGATAAGACCATTTTACAATTTGGGCCCAAGTTAGAAGCAGAGCCTAAGGTGTAAATTATCGATAGTCCATATCTCGGAAACTATAAGAGATAATGCAATTTGGCAACCGGCAATGTAATTAGCATGCCGAATATTACTTGGAATGTGAATTGCAACTAAATCGCCAATAGATAAGACCATTTTACAATTTGGGCCCAAGTTAGAAGCAGAGCCTAAGGTGTAAATTATCGATAGTCCATATCTCGGAAACTATAAGAGATAATGCAATTTGGCAACCGGCAATGTAATTAGCATGCCGAATATTACTTGGAATGTGAATTGGAACGAAATCGCCAATAGATAAGACCATTTTACAATTTGGGCCCAAGTTAGAAGCAGAGCCTAAGGTGTAAATTATCGATAGTCCATATCTCGGAAACTATAAGAGATAATGCAATTTGGCAACCGGCAATGTAATTAGCATGCCGAATATTACTTGGAATGTGAATTGGAACGAAATCGCCAATAGATAAGACCATTTTACAATTTGGGCCCAAGTTAGAAGCAGAGCCTAAGGTGTAAATTATCGATAGTCCATATCTCGGAAACTATAAGAGATAATGCAATTTGGCAACCGGCAATGTAATTAGCATGCCGAATATTACTTGGAATGTGAATTGGGACGAAATCGCCAATAGATAAGACCATTTTACAATTTGGGCCCAAGTTAGAAGCAGAGCCTAAGGTGTAAATTATCGATAGTCCATATCTCGGAAACTATAAGAGATAATGCAATTTGGCAACCGGCAATGTAATTAGCATGCCGAATATTACTTGGAATGTGAATTGGAACGAAATCGCCAATAGATAAGACCATTTTACAATTTGGGCCCAAGTTAGAAGCAGAGCCTAAGGTGTAAATTATCGATAGTCCATATCTCGGAAACTATAAGAGATAATGCAATTTGGCAACCGGCAATGTAATTAGCATGCCGAATATTACTTGGAATGTGAATTGGAACGAAATCGCCAATAGATAAGACCATTTTACAATTTGGGCCCAAGTTAGAAGCAGAGCCTAAGGTGTAAATTATCGATAGTCCATATCTCGGAAACTATAAGAGATAATGCAATTTGGCAACCGGCAATGTAATTAGCATGCCGAATATTACTTGGAATGTGAATTGGAACGAAATTGCCAATAGATAAGACCATTTTACAATTTGGGCCCAAGTTAGAAGCAGAGCCTAAGGTGTAAATTATCGATAGTCCATATCTCGGAAACTATAAGAGATAATGCAATTTGGCAACCGGCAATGTAGTTAGCATGCCGAATATTACTTGGAATGTGAATTGGAACGAAATAGCCAATAGATAAGACCATTTTACAATTTGGGCCCAAGTTAGAAGCAGAGCCTAAGGTGTAAATTATCGATAGTCCATATCTCGGAAACTATAAGAGATAATGCAATTTGGCAACCGGCAATGTAATTAGCATGCCGAATATTACTTGGAATGTGAATTGGAACGAAATCGCCAATAGATAAGACCATTTTACAATTTGGGCCCAAGTTAGAAGCAGAGCCTAAGGTGTAAATTATCGATAGTCCATATCTCGGAAAATATAAGAGATAATGCAATTTCGCAACCGGCAATGTAATTAGCATGCCGAATATTACTTGGAGTGTGAATTGGAACGAAATCGCCAATAGATAAGACCATTTTACAATTTGGGCCCAAGTTAGAAGCAGAGCCTAAGGTGTAAATTATCGATAGTCCATATCTCGGAAACTATAAGAGATAATGCAATTTGGCAATCGGCAATGTAATTAGCATGCCGAATATTACTTGGAATGTGAATTGGAACGAAATCGCCAATAGATGAGACCATTTTACAATTTGGGCCCAAGTTAGAAGCAGAGCCTAAGGTATAAATTATCGATAGTCCATATCTCGGAAACTATAAGAGATAATGCAATTTGGCAACCGGCAATGTCATTAGCATGCCGAATATTACTTGGAATGTGAATTGGAACGAAATCGCCAATAGATAAGACCATTTTACAATTTGGGCCCAAGTTAGAAGCAGAGCCTAAGGTGTAAATTATCGATAGTCCATATCTCGGAAACTATAAGAGATAATGCAATTTGGCAACCGGCAATGTAATTAGCATGCCGAATATTACTTGGAATGTGAATTGCAACTAAATCGCCAATAGATAAGACCATTTTACAATTTGGGCCCAAGTTAGAAGCAGAGCCTAAGGTGTAAATTATCGATAGTCCATATCTCGGAAACTATAAGAGATAATGCAATTTGGCAACCGGCAATGTAATTAGCATGCCGAATGTTACTTGGAATGTGAATTAGAACGAAATCGCCAATAGATAAGACCATTTTACAATTTGGGACCAAGTTAGAAGCAGAGCCTAAGGTGTAAATTATCGATAGTCCATATCTCGGAAACTATAAGAGATAATGCAATTTGGCAACCGGCAATGTAATTAGCATGCCGAATATTACTTGGAATGTGAATTGGAACGAAATCGCCAATAGATAAGACCATTTTACAATTTGGGCCCAAGTTAGAAGCAGAGCCTAAGGTGTAAATTATCGATAGTCCATATCTCGGAAACTATAAGAGATAATGCAATTTGGCAACCGGCAATGTAATTAGCATGCCGAATATTACTTGGAATGTGAATTGGAACGAAATCGCCAATAAATAAGACCATTTTACAATTTGGGCCCAAGTTAGAAGCAGAGCCTAAGGTGTAAATTATCGATAGTCCATATCTCGGAAACTATAAGAGATAATGCAACTTGGCAACCGGCAATGTAATTAGCATGCCGAATATTACTTGGAATGTGAATTGGAACGAAATCGCCAATAGGTAAGACCATTTTACAATTTGGGCCCAAGTTAGAAGCAGAGCCTAAGGTGTAAATTATCGATAGTCCATATCTCGGAAACTATAAGAGATAATTCAATTTGGCAACCGGCAATGTAATTAGCATGCCGAATATTACTTGGAATGTGAATTGGAACGAAATCGCCAATAGATAAGACCATTTTACAATTTGGGCCCAAGTTAGAAACAGAGCCTAAGGTGTAAATTATCGATAGTCCATATCTCGGAAACTATAAGAGATAATGCAATTTGGCAACCGGCAATGTAATTAGCATGCCGAATATTACTTGGAATGTGAATTGGAACGAAATCACCAATAGATAAGACCATTCTACAATTTGGGCCCAAGTTAGAAGCAGAGCCTAAGGTGTAAATTATTGATAGTCCATATCTCGGAAACTATAAGAGATAATGCAATTTCGCAACCGGCAATGTAATTAGCATGCCGAATATCACTTGGAATGTGAATTGGGACGAAATCGCCAATAGATAAGACCATTTTACAATTTGGGCCCAAGTTAGAAGCAGAGCCTAAAGTGTAAATTATCGATAGTCCATATCTCGGAAACTATAAGAGATAATGCAATTTGGCAACCGGCAATGTAATTAGCATGCCGAATATCACTTGGAATGTGAATTGGGACGAAATCGCCAATAGATAAGACCATTTTACAATTTGGGCCCAAGTTAGAAGCAGAGCCTAAGGTGTAAATTATCGATAGTCCATAACTCGGAAACTATAAGAGATAATGCAATTTGGCAACCGGCAATGTAATTAGCATGCCGAATATTACTTGGAATGTGAATTGGAACGAAATCGCCAATAGATAAGACCATTTTACAATTTGGGCCCAAGTTAGAAGCAGAGCCTAAGGTGTAAATTATCGACAGTCCATATCTCGGAAACTATAAGAGATAATGCAATTTGGCAACCGGCAATGTAATTAGCATGCCGAATATTACTTGGAATGTGAATTGGAAAGAAATCGCCAATAGATAAGACCATTTTACAATTTGGGCCCAAGTTAGAAGCAGAGCCTAAGGTGTAAATAATTGATAGTCCATATCTCGGAAGCTATAAGAGATAATGCAATTTCGCAACCGGCAATGTAATTAGCATGCCGAATATCACTTGGAATGTGAATTGGGACGAAATCGCCAATAGATAAGACCATTTTACAATTAGGGCCCAAGTTAGAAGCAGAGCCTAAGGTGTAAATTATCGATAGTCCATATCTCGGAAACTATAAGAGATAATGCAATTTGGCAACCGGCAATGTAATTAGCATGCCGAATATTACTTGGAATGTGAATTAGAACGAAATCGCCAATAGATAAGACCATTTTACAATTTGGGCCCAAGTTAGAAGCAGAGCCTAAGGTGTAAATTATCGATAGTCCATATCTCGGAAACTATAAGAGATAATGCAATTTGGCAACCGGCAATGTAATTAGCATGCCGAATATTACTTGGAATGTGAATTGGAACGAAATCGCCAATAGATAAGACCATTTTACAATTTGGGCCCAAGTTAGAAGCAGAGCCTAAGGTGTAAATTATCGATAGTCCATATCTCGGAAACTATAAGAGATAATGCAATTTGGCAACCGGCAATGTAATTAGCATGCCGAATATTACTTGGAATGTGAATTGGAACGAAATCGCCAATAGATAAGACCATTTTACAATTTGGGCCCAAGTTAGAAGCAGAGCCTAAGGTGTAAATTATCGATAGTCCATATCTCGGAAACTATAAGAGATAATGCAATTTGGCAACCGGCAATGTAATTAGCATGCCGAATATTACTTGGAATGTGAATTGGAACGAAATCGCCAATAGATAAGACCATTTTACAATTTGGGCCCAAGTTAGAAGCAGAGCCTAAGGTGTAAATTATTGATAGTCCATATCTCGGAAACTATAAGAGATAATGCAATTTCGCAACCGGCAATGTAATTAGCATGCCGAATATTACTTGGAATGTGAATTGGAACGAAATCGCCAATAGATAAGACCATTTTACAATTTGGGCCCAAGTTAGAAGCAGAGCCTAAGGTGTAAATTATCGATAGTCCATATCTCGGAAACTATAAGAGATAATGCAATTTGGCAACCGGCAATGTAATTAGCATGCCGAATATTACTTGGAATGTGAATTGGAACGAAATCGCCAATAGATAAGACCATTTTACAATTTGGTCCCAAGTTAAAAGCAGAGCCTAAGGTGTAAATTATCGATAGTCCATATCTCGGAAACTATAAGAGATAATGCAATTTCGCAACCGGCAATGTAATTAGCATGCCGAATATTACTTGGAGTGTGAATTGGAACGAAATCGCCAATAGATAAGACCATTTTACAATTTGGGCCCAAGTTAGAAGCAGAGCCTAAGGTGTAAATTATCGATAGTCCATATCTCGGAAACTATAAGAGATAATGCAATTTCGCAACCGGCAATGTTATTAGCATGCCGAATATTACTTGGAATGTGAATTGGAACGAAATCGCCAATAGATAAGACCATTTTACAATTTGGGCCCAAGTTAGAAGCAGAGCCTAAGGTGTAAATTATCGATAGTCCATATCTCGGAAACTATAAGAGATAATGCAATTTGGCAACCGGCAATGTAATTAGCATGCCGAATATTACTTGGAATGTGAATTGGAACGAAATCGCCAATAGATAAGACCATTTTACAATTTGGGCCCAAGTTAGAAGCAGAGCCTAAGGTGTAAATTATCGATAGTCCATATCTCGGAAACTATAAGAGATAATGCAATTTCGCAACCGGAAATGTAATTAGCATGCCGAATGTTACTTGGAGTGTGAATTGGAACGAAATCGCCAATAGATAAGACCATTTTACAATTTGGGCCCAAGTTAGAAGCAGAGCCTAAGGTGTAAATTATCGATAGTCCATATCTCGGAAACTATAAGAGATAATGCAATTTGGCAACCGGCAATGTAATTAGCATGCCGAATATTACTTGGAATGTGAATTAGAACGAAATCGCCAATAGATAAGACCATTTTACAATTTGGGCCCAAGTTAGAAGCAGAGCCTAAGGTGTAAATTATCGATAGTCCATATCTCGGAAACTATAAGAGATAATGCAATTTGGCAACCGGCAATGTAATTAGCATGCCGAATATTACTTGGAATGTGAATTGGAACGAAATCGCCAATAGATAAGACCATTTTACAATTTGGGCCCAAGTTAGAAGCAGAGCCTAAGGTGTAAATTATCGATAGTCCATATCTCGGAAACTATAAGAGATAATGCAATTTGGCAACCGGCAATGTAATTAGCATGCCGAATATTACTTGGAATGTGAATTGGAACGAAATCGCCAATAGATAAGACCATTTTACAATTTGGGCCCAAGTTAGAAGCAGAGCCTAAGGTGTAAATTATCGATAGTCCATATCTCGGAAACTATAAGAGATAATGCAATTTGGCAACCGGCAATGTAATTAGCATGCCGAATATTACTTGGAATGTGAATTGGAACGAAATCGCCAATAGATAAGACCATTTTACAATTTGGGCCCAAGTTAGAAGCAGAGCCTAAGGTGTAAATAATCGATAGTCCATATCTCGGAAACTATAAGAGATAATGCAATTTGGCAACCGGCAATGTAATTAGCATGCCGAATATTACTTGGAATGTGAATTGGAACGAAATCGCCAATAGATAAGACCATTTTACAATTTGGCCCCAAGTTAGAAGCAGAGCCTAAGGTGTAAATTATCGATAGTCCATATCTCGGAAACTATAAGAGATAATGCAATTTGGCAACCGGCAATGTAATTAGCATGCCGAATATTACTTGGAGTGTGAATTGGAACGAAATCGCCAATAGATAAGACCATTTTACAATTTGGGCCCAAGTTAGAAGCAGAGCCTAAGGTGTAAATTATCGATAGTCCATATCTCGGAAACTATAAGAGATAATGCAATTTGTCAACCGGCAATGTAATTAGCATGCCGAATATTACTTGGAATGTGAATTGGAACGAAATCGCCAATAGATGAGACCATTTTACAATTTGGGCCCAAGTTAGAAGCAGAGCCTAAGGTATAAATTATCGATAGTCCATATCTCGGAAACTATAAGAGATAATGCAATTTCGCAACCGGCAATGTAATTAGCATGCCGAATATCACTTGGAATGTGAATTGGGACGAAATCGCCAATAGAAAAGACCATTTTACAATTTGGGCCCAAGTTAGAAGCAGAGCCTAAGGTGTAAATTATCGATAGTCCATATCTCGGAAACTATAAGAGATAATGCAATTTGGCAACCGGCAATGTAATTAGCATGCCGAATATTACTTGGAATGTGAATTGGAACGAAATCGCCAATAGATAAGACCATTTTACAATTTGGGCCCAAGTTAGAAGCAGAGCCTAAGGTGTAAATTATCGATAGTCCATATCTCGGAAACTATAAGAGATAATGCAATTTGGCAACCGGCAATGTAATTAGCATGAAGAATATTACTTGGAATGTGAATTGGAACGAAATCGCCAATAGATAAGACCATTTTACAATTTGGGCCCAAGTTAGAAGCAGAGCCTAAGGTGTAAATTATCGATAGTCCATATCTCGGAAACTATAAGACATAATGCAATTTGGCAACCGGCAATGTAATTAGCATGCCGAATATTACTTGGAATGTGAATTGGAACGAAATCGCCAATAGATAAGACCATTTTACAATTTGGGCCCAAGTTAGAAGCAGAGCCTAAGGTGTAAATTATCGATAGTCCATATCTCGGAAACTATAAGGGATAATGCAATTTGGCAACCGGCAATGTAATTAGCATGCCGAATATTACTTGGAATGTGAATTGGAACGAAATCGCCAATAGATAAGACCATTTTACAATTTGGGCCCAAGTTAGAAGCAGAGCCTAAGGTGTAAATTATCGATAGCCCATATCTCGGAAACTATAAGAGATAATGCAATTTGGCAACCGGCAATGTAATTAGCATGCCGAATATTACTTGGAATGTGAATTGCAACTAAATCGCCAATAGATAAGACCATTTTACAATTTGGGCCCAAGTTAGAAGCAGAGCCTAAGGTGTAAATTATCGATAGTCCATATCTCGGAAACTATAAGAGATAATGCAATTTGGCAACCGGCAATGTAATTAGCATGCCGAATATTACTTGGAATGTGAATTGGAACGAAATCGCCAATAGATAAGACCATTTTACAATTTGGGCCCAAGTTAGAAGCAGAGCCTAAGGTGTAAATTATCGACAGTCCATATCTCGGAAACTATAAGAGATAATGCAATTTGGCAACCGGCAATGTAATTAGCATGCCGAATATTACTTGGAATGTGAATTGGAAAGGAATCGCCAATAGATAAGACCATTTTACAATTTGGGCCCAAGTTAGAAGCAGAGCCTAAGGTGTAAATAATTGATAGTCCATATCTCGGAAACTATAAGAGATAATGCAATTTCGCAACCGGCAATGTAATTAGCATGCCGAATATCACTTGGAATGTGAATTGGGACGAAATCGCCAATAGATAAGACCATTTTACAATTTGGGCCCAAGTTAGAAGCAGAGCCTAAGGTGTAAATTATCGATAGTCCATATCTCGGAAACTATAAGAGATAATGCAATTTGGCAACCGGCAATGTAATTAGCATGCCGAATATTACTTGGAATGTGAATTGGAACGAAATCGCTAATAGGTAAGACCATTTTACAATTTGGGCCCAAGTTAGAAGCAGAGCCTAAGGTGTAAATTATCGATAGTCCATATCTCGGAAACTATAAGAGATAATTCAATTTGGCAACCGGCAATGTAATTAGCATGCCGAATATTACTTGGAATGTGAATTGGAACGAAATCGCCAATAGATAAGACCATTTTACAATTTGGGCCCAGGTTAGAAGCAGAGCCTAAGGTGTAAATTATCGATAGTCCATATCTCGGAAACTATAAGAGATAATGCAATTTGGCAACCGGCAATGTAATTAGCATGCCGAATATTACTTGGAATGTGAATTGGAACGAAATCGCCAATAGATAAGACCATTTTACAATTTGGGCCCAAGTTAGAAGCAGAGCCTAAGCTGTAAATTATTGATAGTCCATATCTCGGAAACTATAAGAGATAATGCAATTTCGCAACCGGCAATGTAATTAGCAAGCCGAATATCACTTGGAATGTGAATTGGGACGAAATCGCCATTAGATAAGACCATTTTACAATTTGGGCCCAAGTTAGAAGCAGAGCCTAACTTGTAAATTATCGATAGTCCATATCTCGGAAACTATAAGAGATAATGCAATTTGGCAACCGGCAATGTAATTAGCATGCCGAATATTACTTGGAATGTGAATTGGAACGAAATCGCTAATAGATAAGACCATTTTACAATTTGGGCCCAAGTTAGAAGCAGAGCCTAAGGTGCAAATTATCGATAGTCCATATCTCGGAAACTATAAGAGATAATGCAATTTGGCAACCGGCAATGTAATTAGCATGCCGAATATTACTTGGAATGTGAATTGGAACGAAATCGCCAATAGATAAGACCATTTTACAATTTGGGCCCAAGTTAGAAGCAGAGCCTAAGGTGTAAATTATCGATAGTCCATATCTCGGAAACTATAAGAGATAATGCAATTTCGCAACCGGCAATGTAATTAGCATGCCGAATATTACTTGGAGTGTGAATTGGAACGAAATCGCCAATAGATAAGACCATTTTACAATTTGGGCCCAAGTTAGAAGCAGAGCCTAAGGTGTAAATTATCGATAGTCCATATCTCGGAAACTATAAGAGATAATGCAATTTGGCAACCGGCAATGTAATTAGCATGCCGAATATTACTTGGAATGTGAATTGGAACGAAATCGCCAATAGATAAGACCATTTTACAATTTTGGCCCAAGTTAGAAGCAGAGCCTAAGGTGTAAATTATCGATAGTCCATATCTCGGAAACTATAAGAGATAATGCAATTTGGCAACCGGCAATGTAATTAGCATGCCGAATATTACTTGGAATGTGAATTGCAACTAAATAGCCAATAGATAAGACCATTTTACAATTAGGGCCCAAGTTAGAAGCAGAGCCTATGGTGTAAATTATCGATAGTCCATATCTCGGAAACTATAAGAGATAATGCAATTTGGCAACCGGCAATGTAATTAGCATGCCGAATATTACTTGGAATGTGAATTGGAACGAAATCGCCAATAGATAAGACCATTTTACAATTTGGGCCCAAGTTAGAAGCAGAGCCTAAGGTGTAAATTATCGATAGTCCATATCTCGGAAACTATAAGAAATAATGCAATTTGGCAACCGGCAATGTAATTAGCATGCCGAATATTACTTGGAATGTGAATTGGAACGAAATCGCCAATAGATAAGACCATTTTACAATTTGGGCCCAAGTTAGAAGCAGAGCCTAAGGTGTAAATTATCGATAGTCCATATCTCGGAAACTATAAGAGATAATGCAATTTGGCAACCGGCAATGTAATTAGCATGCCGAATATTACTTGGAATGTGAATTGGAACGAAATCGCCAATAGATAAGACCATTTTACAATTTGGGCCCAAGTTAGAAGCAGAGCCTAAGGTGTAAATTATTGATAGTCCATATCTCGGAAACTATAAGAGATAATGCAATTTCGCAACCGGCAATGTAATTAGCATGCCGAATATCACTTGGAATGTGAATTGGGACGAAATCGCCAATAGATAAGACCATTTTACAATTTGGGCCCAAGTTAGAAGCAGAGCCTAAGGTGTAATTTATCGATAGTCCATATCTCGGAAACTATAAGAGATAATGCAATTTGGCAACCGGCAATGTAATTAGCATGCCGAATATTACTTGGAATGTGAATTGGAACGAAATCGCCAATAGATAAGATTATTTTACAATTTGGGTCCAAGTTAGAAGCAGAGCCTATGGTGTAAATTATCGATAGTCCATTTCTCGGAAACTATAAGAGATAATGCAATTTGGCAACCGGCAATGTAATTAGCATGCCGAATATTACTTGGAATGTGAATTGGAACGAAATCGCCAATAGATAAGACCATTTTACAATTTGGGCCCAAGTTAGAAGCAGAGCCTAAGGTGTAAATTATCGATAGTCCATATCTCGGAAACTATAAGAGATAATGCAATTTCGCAACCGGCAATGTAATTAGCATGCCGAATATTACTTGGAGTGTGAATTGGAACGAAATCGCCAATAGATAAGACCATTTTACAATTTGGGCCCAAGTTAGAAGCAGAGCCCAAGGTGTAAATTATCGATAGTCCATATCTCGGAAACTATAAGAGATAATGCAATTTGGCAACCGGCAATGTAATTAGCATGCCGAATATTACTTGGAATGTGAATTGCAACTAAATCGCCAATAGATAAGACCATTTTACAATTTGAGCCCAAGTTAGAAGCAGAGCCTAAGGTGTAAATTATCGATAGCCCATATCTCGGAAACTATAAGAGATAATGCAATTTGGCAACCGGCAATGTAATTAGCATGCCGAATATTACTTGGAATGTGAATTGGAACGAAATCGCCAATAGATAAGACCATTTTACAATTTGGGCCCAAGTTAGAAGCAGAGCCTAAGGTGTAAATTATCGATAGTCCATATCTCGGAAACTATAAGAGATAATGCAATTTGGCAACCGGCAATGTAATTAGCATACCGAATATTACTTGGAATGTGAATTGGAACGAAATCGCCAATAGATAAGACCATTTTACAATTTGGGCCCAAGTTAGAAGCAGAGCCTAAGGTGTAAATTATCGATAGTCCATATCTCGGAAACTATAAGAGATAATGCAATTGGGCAACCGGCAATGTAATTAGCATGCCGAATATTACTTGGAATGTGAATTGGAACGAAATCGCCAATAGATAAGACCATTTTACAATTTGGGCCCAAGTTAGAAGCAGAGCCTAAGGTGTAAATTATCGATAGTCCACATCTCGGAAACTATAAGAGATAATGCAATTTCGCAACCGGCAATGTAATTAGCATGCCGAATATTACTTGGAGTGTGAATTGGAACGAAATCGCCAATAGATAAGACCATTTTACAATTTGGGCCCAAGTTAGAAGCAGAGCCTAAGGTGTAAATTATCGATAGTCCATATCTCGGAAACTATAAGAGATAATGCAATTTGGCAACCGGCAATGTAATTAGCATGCCGAATATTACTTGGAATGTGAATTGGAACGAAATCGCCAATAGATAAGACCATTTTACAATTTTGGCCCAAGTTAGAAGCAGAGCCTAAGGTGTAAATTATCGATAGTCCATATCTCGGAAACTATAAGAGATAATGCAATTTGGCAACCGGCAATGTAATTAGCATGCCGAATATTACTTGGAATGTGAATTGGAACGAAATCGCCAATAGATAAGACCATTTTACAATTTGGGCCCAAGTTAGAAGCAGAGCCTAAGGTGTAAATTATCGATAGTCCATATCTCGGAAACTATAAGAGATAATGCAATTTCGCAACCGGCAATGTAATTAGCATGCCGAATATTACTTGGAGTGTGAATTGGAACGAAATCGCCAATAGATAAGACCATTTTACAATTTGGGCCCAAGTTAGAAGCAGAGCCTAAGGTGTAAATTATCGATAGTCCATATCTCGGAAACTATAAGAGATAATGCAATTTGGCAACCGGCAATGTAATTAGCATGCCGAATATTACTTGGAATGTGAATTGGAACGAAATCGCCAATAGATAAGACCATTTTACAATTTGGGCCCAAGTTAGAAGCAGAGCCTAAGGTATAAATTATCGATAGTCCATATCTCGGAAACTATAAGAGATAATGCAATTTGGCAACCGGCAATATAATTAGCATGCCGAATATTACTTGGAATGTGAATTGGAACGAAATCGCCAATAGATAAGACCATTTTACAATTTGGGCCCAAGTTAGAAGCAGAGCCTAAGGTGTAAATTATCGATAGTCCATATCTCGGAAACTATAAGAGATAATGCAATTTGGCAACCGGCAATGTAATTAGCATGCCGAATATTACTTGGAATGTGAATTGCAACTAAATCGCCAATAGATAAGACCATTTTACAATTTGGGCCCAAGTTAGAAGCAGAGCCTAAGGTGTAAATTATCGATAGTCCATATCTCGGAAACTATAAGAGATAATGCAATTTGGCAACCGGCAATGTAATTAGCATGCCGAATATTACTTGGAATGTGAATTGGAACGAAATCGCCAATAGATAAGACCATTTTACAATTTGGGCCCAAGTTAGAAGCAGAGCCTAAGGTGTAAATTATCGATAGTCCATATCTCGGAAACTATAAGAGATAATGCAATTTCGCAACCGGCAATGTAATTAGCATGCCGAATATCACTTGGAATGTGAATTGGGACGAAATCGCCAATAGATAAGACCATTTTACAATTTGGGCCCAAGTTAGAAGCAGAGCCTAAGGTGTAAATTATCGATAGTTCATATCTCGGAAACTATAAGAGATAATGCAATTTGGCAACCGGCAATGTAATTAGCATGCCGAATATTACTTGGAATGTGAGTTGGAACGAAATCGCCAATAGATAAGACCATTTTACAATTAGGGCCCAAGTTAGAAGCAGAGCCTAAGGTGTAAATTATCGATAGTCCATATCTCGGAAACTATAAGAGATAATGCAATTTGGCAACCGGCAATGTAATTGGCATGCCGAATATTACTTGGAATGTGAATTGGAACGAAATCGCCAATAGGTAAGACCATTTTACAATTTGGGCCCAAGTTAGAAGCAGAGCCTAAGGTGTAAATTATCGATAGTCCATATCTCGGAAACTATAAGAGATAATTCAATTTGGCAACCGGCAATGTAATTAGCATGCCGAATATTACTTGGAATGTGAATTGGAACGAAATCGCCAATAGATAAGACCATTTTACAATTTGGGCCCAAGTTAGAAGCAGAGCCTAAGGTGTAAATTATCGATAGTCCATATCTCGGAAACTATAAGAGATAATGCAATTTGGCAACCGGCAATGTAATTAGCATGCCGAATATTACTTGGAATGTGAATTGGAACGAAATCGCCAATAGATAAGACCATTTTACAATTTGGGCCCAAGTTAGAAGCAGAGCCTAAGGTGTAAATTATTGATAGTCCATATCTCGGAAACTATAAGAGATAATGCAATTTCGCAACCGGCAATGTAATTAGCATGCCGAATATCACTTGGAATGTGAATTGGGACGAAATCGCCAATAGATAAGACCATTTTACAATTTGGGCCCAAGTTAGAAGCAGAGCCTAAGGTGTAATTTATCGATAGTCCATATCTCGGAAACTATAAGAGATAATGCAATTTGGCAACCGGCAATGTAATTAGCATGCCGAATATTACTTGGAATGTGAATTGGAACGAAATCGCCAATAGATAAGATTATTTTACAATTTGGGCCCAAGTTAGAAGCAGAGCCTAAGGTGTAAATTATCGATAGTCCATTTCTCGGAAACTATAAGAGATAATGCAATTTGGCAACCGGCAATGTAATTAGCATGCCGAATATTACTTGGAATGTGAATTGGAACGAAATCGCCAATAGATAAGACCATTTTACAATTTGGGCCCAAGTTAGAAGCAGAGCCTAAGGTGTAAATTATCGATAGTCCATATCTCGGAAACTATAAGAGATAATGCAATTTCGCAACCGGCAATGTAATTAGCATGCCGAATATTACTTGGAGTGTGAATTGGAACGAAATCGCCAATAGATAAGACCATTTTACAATTTGGGCCCAAGTTAGAAGCAGAGCCCAAGGTGTAAATTATCGATAGTCCATATCTCGGAAACTATAAGAGATAATGCAATTTGGCAACCGGCAATGTAATTAGCATGCCGAATATTACTTGGAATGTGAATTGCAACTAAATCGCCAATAGATAAGACCATTTTACAATTTGAGCCCAAGTTAGAAGCAGAGCCTAAGGTGTAAATTATCGATAGTCCATATCTCGGAAACTATAAGAGATAATGCAATTTGGCAACCGGCAATGTAATTAGCATGCCGAATATTACTTGGAATGTGAATTGGAACGAAATCGCCAATAGATAAGACCATTTTACAATTTGGGCCCAAGTTAGAAGCAGAGCCTAAGGTGTAAATTATCGATAGTCCATATCTCGGAAACTATAAGAGATAATGCAATTTGGCAACCGGCAATGTAATTAGCATACCGAATATTACTTGGAATGTGAATTGGAACGAAATCGCCAATAGATAAGACCATTTTACAATTTGGGCCCAAGTTAGAAGCAGAGCCTAAGGTGTAAATTATCGATAGTCCATATCTCGGAAACTATAAGAGATAATGCAATTTGGCAACCGGCAATGTAATTAGCATGCCGAATATTACTTGGAATGTGAATTGGAACGAAATCGCCAATAGATAAGACCATTTTACAATTTGGGCCCAAGTTAGAAGCAGAGCCTAAGGTGTAAATTATCGATAGTCCACATCTCGGAAACTATAAGAGATAATGCAATTTCGCAACCGGCAATGTAATTAGCATGCCGAATATTACTTGGAGTGTGAATTGGAACGAAATCGCCAATAGATAAGACCATTTTACAATTTGGGCCCAAGTTAGAAGCAGAGCCTAAGGTGTAAATTATCGATAGTCCATATCTCGGAAACTATAAGAGATAATGCAATTTGGCAACCGGCAATGTAATTAGCATGCCGAATATTACTTGGAATGTGAATTGGAACGAAATCGCCAATAGATAAGACCATTTTACAATTTGGGCCCAAGTTAGAAGCATAGCCTAAGGTGTAAATTATCGATAGTCCATATCTCGGAAACTATAAGAGATAATGCAATTTGGCAACCGGCAATGTAATTAGCATGCCGAATATTACTTGGAATGTGAATTGGAACGAAATCGCCAATAGATAAGACCATTTTACAATTTGGGCCCAAGTTAGAAGCAGAGCCTAAGGTGTAAATTATCGATAGTCCATATCTCGGAAACTATAAGAGATAATGCAATTTGGCAACCGGCAATGTAATTAGCATGCCGAATATTACTTGGAATGTGAATTGCAACTAAATCGCCAATAGATAAGACCATTTTACAATTTGGGCCCAAGTTAGAAGCAGAGCCTAAGGTGTAAATTATCGATAGTCCATATCTCGGAAACTATAAGAGATAATGCAATTTGGCAACCGGCAATGTAATTAGCATGCCGAATATTACTTGGAATGTGAATTGGAACGAAATCGCCAATAGATAAGACCATTTTACAATTTGGGCCCAAGTTAGAAGCAGAGCCTAAGGTGTAAATTATCGATAGTCCATATCTCGGAAACTATAAGAGATAATGCAATTTCGCAACCGGCAATGTAATTAGCATGCCGAATATCACTTGGAATGTGAATTGGGACGAAATCGCCAATAGATAAGACCATTTTACAATTTGGGCCCAAGTTAGAAGCAGAGCCTAAGGTGTAAATTATCGATAGTCCATATCTCGGAAACTATAAGAGATAATGCAATTTGGCAACCGGCAATGTAATTAGCATGCCGAATATTACTTGGAATGTGAATTGGAACGAAATCGCCAATAGATAAGACCATTTTACAATTTGGGCCCAAGTTAGAAGCAGAGCCTAAGGTGTAAATTATCGATAGTCCATATCTCGGAAACTATAAGAGATAATGCAATTTGGCAACCGGCAATGTAATTAGCATGCCGAATATTACTTGGAATGTGAATTGGAACGAAATCGCCAATAGATAAGACCATTTTACAATTTGGGCCCAAGTTAGAAGCAGAGCCTAAGGTGTAAATTATCGATAGTCCATATCTCGGAAACTATAAGAGATAATGCAATTTGGCAACCGGCAATGTAATTAGCATGCCGAATATTACTTGGAATGTGAATTGGAACGAAATTGCCAATAGATAAGACCATTTTACAATTTGGGCCCAAGTTAGAAGCAGAGCCTAAGGTGTAAATTATCGATAGTCCATATCTCGGAAACTATAAGAGATAATGCAATATGGCAACCGGCAATGTAATTAGCATGCCGAATATTACTTGGAATGTGAATTGGAACGAAATCGCCAATAGATAGGACCATTTTACAATTTGGGCCCAAGTTAGAAGCAGAGCCTAAGGTGTAAATTATCGATAGTCCATATCTCGGAAACTATAAGAGATAATGCAATTTCGCAACCGGCAATATAATTAGCATGCCGAATATCACTTGGAATGTGAATTGGGACGAAATCGCCAATAGATAAGACCATTTTACAATTTGGGCCCAAGTTAGAAGCAGAGCCTAAGGTGTAAATTATCGATAGTCCATATCTCGGAAACTATAAGAGATAATGCAATTTGGCAACCGGCAATGTAGTTAGCATGCCGAATATTACTTGGAATGTGAATTGGAACGAAATAGCCAATAGATAAGACCATTTTACAATTTGGGCCCAAGTTAGAAGCAGAGCCTAAGGTGTAAATTATCGATAGTCCATATCTCGGAAACTATAAGAGATAATGCAATTTGGCAACCGGCAATGTAATTAGCATGCCGAATATTACTTGGAATGTGAATTGGAACGAAATCGCCAATAGATAAGACCATTTTACAATTTGGGCCCAAGTTAGAAGCAGAGCCTAAGGTGTAAATTATCGATAGTCCATATCTCGGAAAATATAAGAGATAATGCAATTTCGCAACCGGCAATGTAATTAGCATGCCGAATATTACTTGGAGTGTGAATTGGAACGAAATCGCCAATAGATAAGACCATTTTACAATTTGGGCCCAAGTTAGAAGCAGAGCCTAAGGTGTAAATTATCGATAGTCCATATCTCGGAAACTATAAGAGATAATGCAATTTGGCAATCGGCAATGTAATTAGCATGCCGAATATTACTTGGAATGTGAATTGGAACGAAATCGCCAATAGATGAGACCATTTTACAATTTGGGCCCAAGTTAGAAGCAGAGCCTAAGGTATAAATTATCGATAGTCCATATCTCGGAAACTATAAGAGATAATGCAATTTGGCAACCGGCAATGTCATTAGCATGCCGAATATTACTTGGAATGTGAATTGGAACGAAATCGCCAATAGATAAGACCATTTTACAATTTGGGCCCAAGTTAGAAGCAGAGCCTAAGGTGTAAATTATCGATAGTCCATATCTCGGAAACTATAAGAGATAATGCAATTTGGCAACCGGCAATGTAATTAGCATGCCGAATATTACTTGGAATGTGAATTGCAACTAAATCGCCAATAGATAAGACCATTTTACAATTTGGGCCCAAGTTAGAAGCAGAGCCTAAGGTGTAAATTATCGATAGTCCATATCTCGGAAACTATAAGAGATAATGCAATTTGGCAACCGGCAATGTAATTAGCATGCCGAATGTTACTTGGAATGTGAATTAGAACGAAATCGCCAATAGATAAGACCATTTTACAATTTGGGACCAAGTTAGAAGCAGAGCCTAAGGTGTAAATTATCGATAGTCCATATCTCGGAAACTATAAGAGATAATGCAATTTGGCAACCGGCAATGTAATTAGCATGCCGAATATTACTTGGAATGTGAATTGGAACGAAATCGCCAATAGATAAGACCATTTTACAATTTGGGCCCAAGTTAGAAGCAGAGCCTAAGGTGTAAATTATCGATAGTCCATATCTCGGAAACTATAAGAGATAATGCAATTTGGCAACCGGCAATGTAATTAGCATGCCGAATATTACTTGGAATGTGAATTGGAACGAAATCGCCAATAGATAAGACCATTTTACAATTTGGGCCCAAGTTAGAAGCAGAGCCTAAGGTGTAAATTATCGATAGTCCATATCTCGGAAACTATAAGAGATAATGCAACTTGGCAACCGGCAATGTAATTAGCATGCCGAATATTACTTGGAATGTGAATTGGAACGAAATCGCCAATAGGTAAGACCATTTTACAATTTGGGCCCAAGTTAGAAGCAGAGCCTAAGGTGTAAATTATCGATAGTCCATATCTCGGAAACTATAAGAGATAATGCAATTTGGCAACCGGCAATGTAATTAGCATGCCGAATATTACTTGGAATGTGAATTGGAACGAAATCACCAATAGATAAGACCATTCTACAATTTGGGCCCAAGTTAGAAGCAGAGCCTAAGGTGTAAATTATTGATAGTCCATATCTCGGAAACTATAAGAGATAATGCAATTTCGCAACCGGCAATGTAATTAGCATGCCGAATATCACTTGGAATGTGAATTGGGACGAAATCGCCAATAGATAAGACCATTTTACAATTTGGGCCCAAGTTAGAAGCAGAGCCTAAAGTGTAAATTATCGATAGTCCATATCTCGGAAACTATAAGAGATAATGCAATTTGGCAACCGGCAATGTAATTAGCATGCCGAATATCACTTGGAATGTGAATTGGGACGAAATCGCCAATAGATAAGACCATTTTACAATTTGGGCCCAAGTTAGAAGCAGAGCCTAAGGTGTAAATTATCGATAGTCCATAACTCGGAAACTATAAGAGATAATGCAATTTGGCAACCGGCAATGTAATTAGCATGCCGAATATTACTTGGAATGTGAATTGGAACGAAATCGCCAATAGATAAGACCTTTTTACAATTTGGGCCCAAGTTAGAAGCAGAGCCTAAGGTGTAAATTATCGACAGTCCCTATCTCGGAAACTATAAGAGATAATGCAATTTGGCAACCGGCAATGTAATTAGCATGCCGAATATTACTTGGAATGTGAATTGGAAAGAAATCGCCAATAGATAAGACCATTTTACAATTTGGGCCCAAGTTAGAAGCAGAGCCTAAGGTGTAAATAATTGATAGTCCATATCTCGGAAGCTATAAGAGATAATGCAATTTCGCAACCGGCAATGTAATTAGCATGCCGAATATCACTTGGAATGTGAATTGGGACGAAATCGCCAATAGATAAGACCATTTTACAATTTGGGCCCAAGTTAGAAGCAGAGCCTAAGGTGTAAATTATCGATAGTCCATATCTCGGAAACTATAAGAGATAATGCAATTTGGCAACCGGCAATGTAATTAGCATGCCGAATATTACTTGGAATGTGAATTGGAACGAAATCGCCAATAGATAAGACCATTTTACAATTTGGGCCCAAGTTAGAAGCAGAGCCTAAGGTGTAAATTATCGATAGTCCATATCTCGGAAACTATAAGAGATAATGCAATTTGGCAACCGGCAATGTAATTAGCATGCCGAATATTACTTGGAATGTGAATTGGAACGAAATCGCCAATAGGTAAGACCATTTTACAATTTGGGCCCAAGTTAGAAGCAGAGCCTAAGGTGTAAATTATCGATAGTCCATATCTCGGAAACTATAAGAGATAATTCAATTTGGCAACCGGCAATGTAATTAGCATGCCAAATATTACTTGGAATGTGAATTGGAACGAAATCGCCAATAGATAAGACCATTTTACAATTTGGGCCCAGGTTAGAAGCAGAGCCTAAGGTGTAAATTATCGATAGTCCATATCTCGGAAACTATAAGAGATAATGCAATTTGGCAACCGGCAATGTAATTAGCATGCCGAATATTACTTGGAATGTGAATTGGAACGAAATCGCCAATAGATAAGACCATTTTACAATTTGGGCCCAAGTTAGAAGCAGAGCCTAAGGTGTAAATTATTGATAGTCCATATCTCGGAAACTATAAGAGATAATGCAATTTCGCAACCGGCAATGTAATTAGCATGCCGAATATCATTGGAATGTGAATTGGGACGAAATCGCCAATAGATAAGACCATTTTACAATTTGGGCCCAAGTTAGAAGCAGAGCCTAAGGTGTAAATTATCGATAGTCCATATCTCGGAAACTATAAGAGATAATGCAATTTGGCAACCGGCAATGTAATTAGCATGCCGAATATTACTTGGAATGTGAATTGCAACTAAATCGCCAATAGATAAGACCATTTTACAATTTGGGCCCAAGTTAGAAGCAGAGCCTAAGGTGTAAATTATCGATAGTCCATATCTCGGAAACTATAAGAGATAATGCAATTTGGCAACCGGCAATGTAATTAGCATGCCGAATATTACTTGGAATGTGAATTGGAACGAAATCGCCAATAGATAAGACCATTTTACAATTTGGGCCCAAGTTAGAAGCAGAGCCTAAGGTGTAAATTATCGATAGTCCATATCTCGGAAACTATAAGAGATAATGCAATTTGGCAACCGGCAATGTAATTAGCATGCCGAATATTACTTGGAATGTGAATTGCAACTAAATCGCCAATAGATAAGACCATTTTACAATTTGGGCCCAAGTTAGAAGCAGAGCCTAAGGTGTAAATTATCGATAGTCCATATCTCGGAAACTATAAGAGATAATGCAATTTGGCAACCGGCAATGTAATTAGCATGCCGAATGTTACTTGGAATGTGAATTAGAACGAAATCGCCAATAGATAAGACCATTTTACAATTTGGGACCAAGTTAGAAGCAGAGCCTAAGGTGTAAATTATCGATAGTCCATATCTCGGAAACTATAAGAGATAATGCAATTTGGCAACCGGCAATGTAATTAGCATGCCGAATATTACTTGGAATGTGAATTGGAACGAAATCGCCAATAGATAAGACCATTTTACAATTTGGGCCCAAGTTAGAAGCAGAGCCTAAGGTGTAAATTATCGATAGTCCATATCTCGGAAACTATAAGAGATAATGCAATTTGGCAACCGGCAATGTAATTAGCATGCCGAATATTACTTGGAATGTGAATTGGAACGAAATCGCCAATAGATAAGACCATTTTACAATTTGGGCCCAAGTTAGAAGCAGAGCCTAAGGTGTAAATTATCGATAGTCCATATCTCGGAAACTATAAGAGATAATGCAACTTGGCAACCGGCAATGTAATTAGCATGCCGAATATTACTTGGAATGTGAATTGGAACGAAATCGCCAATAGGTAAGACCATTTTACAATTTGGGCCCAAGTTAGAAGCAGAGCCTAAGGTGTAAATTATCGATAGTCCATATCTCGGAAACTATAAGAGATAATTCAATTTGGCAACCGGCAATGTAATTAGCATGCCGAATATTACTTGGAATGTGAATTGGAACGAAATCGCCAATAGATAAGACCATTTTACAATTTGGGCCCAAGTTAGAAACAGAGCCTAAGGTGTAAATTATCGATAGTCCATATCTCGGAAACTATAAGAGATAATGCAATTTGGCAACCGGCAATGTAATTAGCATGCCGAATATTACTTGGAATGTGAATTGGAACGAAATCACCAATAGATAAGACCATTCTACAATTTGGGCCCAAGTTAGAAGCAGAGCCTAAGGTGTAAATTATTGATAGTCCATATCTCGGAAACTATAAGAGATAATGCAATTTCGCAACCGGCAATGTAATTAGCATGCCGAATATCACTTGGAATGTGAATTGGGACGAAATCGCCAATAGATAAGACCATTTTACAATTTGGGCCCAAGTTAGAAGCAGAGCCTAAAGTGTAAATTATCGATAGTCCATATCTCGGAAACTATAAGAGATAATGCAATTTGGCAACCGGCAATGTAATTAGCATGCCGAATATCACTTGGAATGTGAATTGGGACGAAATCGCCAATAGATAAGACCATTTTACAATTTGGGCCCAAGTTAGAAGCAGAGCCTAAGGTGTAAATTATCGATAGTCCATAACTCGGAAACTATAAGAGATAATGCAATTTGGCAACCGGCAATGTAATTAGCATGCCGAATATTACTTGGAATGTGAATTGGAACGAAATCGCCAATAGATAAGACCTTTTTACAATTTGGGCCCAAGTTAGAAGCAGAGCCTAAGGTGTAAATTATCGACAGTCCCTATCTCGGAAACTATAAGAGATAATGCAATTTGGCAACCGGCAATGTAATTAGCATGCCGAATATTACTTGGAATGTGAATTGGAAAGAAATCGCCAATAGATAAGACCATTTTACAATTTGGGCCCAAGTTAGAAGCAGAGCCTAAGGTGTAAATAATTGATAGTCCATATCTCGGAAGCTATAAGAGATAATGCAATTTCGCAACCGGCAATGTAATTAGCATGCCGAATATCACTTGGAATGTGAATTGGGACGAAATCGCCAATAGATAAGACCATTTTACAATTTGGGCCCAAGTTAGAAGCAGAGCCTAAGGTGTAAATTATCGATAGTCCATATCTCGGAAACTATAAGAGATAATGCAATTTGGCAACCGGCAATGTAATTAGCATGCCGAATATTACTTGGAATGTGAATTGGAACGAAATCGCCAATAGATAAGACCATTTTACAATTTGGGCCCAAGTTAGAAGCAGAGCCTAAGGTGTAAATTATCGATAGTCCATATCTCGGAAACTATAAGAGATAATGCAATTTGGCAACCGGCAATGTAATTAGCATGCCGAATATTACTTGGAATGTGAATTGGAACGAAATCGCCAATAGGTAAGACCATTTTACAATTTGGGCCCAAGTTAGAAGCAGAGCCTAAGGTGTAAATTATCGATAGTCCATATCTCGGAAACTATAAGAGATAATTCAATTTGGCAACCGGCAATGTAATTAGCATGCCAAATATTACTTGGAATGTGAATTGGAACGAAATCGCCAATAGATAAGACCATTTTACAATTTGGGCCCAGGTTAGAAGCAGAGCCTAAGGTGTAAATTATCGATAGTCCATATCTCGGAAACTATAAGAGATAATGCAATTTGGCAACCGGCAATGTAATTAGCATGCCGAATATTACTTGGAATGTGAATTGGAACGAAATCGCCAATAGATAAGACCATTTTACAATTTGGGCCCAAGTTAGAAGCAGAGCCTAAGGTGTAAATTATTGATAGTCCATATCTCGGAAACTATAAGAGATAATGCAATTTCGCAACCGGCAATGTAATTAGCATGCCGAATATCATTGGAATGTGAATTGGGACGAAATCGCCAATAGATAAGACCATTTTACAATTTGGGCCCAAGTTAGAAGCAGAGCCTAAGGTGTAAATTATCGATAGTCCATATCTCGGAAACTATAAGAGATAATGCAATTTGGCAACCGGCAATGTAATTAGCATGCCGAATATTACTTGGAATGTGAATTGCAACTAAATCGCCAATAGATAAGACCATTTTACAATTTGGGCCCAAGTTAGAAGCAGAGCCTAAGGTGTAAATTATCGATAGTCCATATCTCGGAAACTATAAGAGATAATGCAATTTGGCAACCGGCAATGTAATTAGCATGCCGAATATTACTTGGAATGTGAATTGGAACGAAATCGCCAATAGATAAGACCATTTTACAATTTGGGCCCAAGTTAGAAGCAGAGCCTAAGGTGTAAATTATCGATAGTCCATATCTCGGAAACTATAAGAGATAATGCAATTTCGCAACCGGCAATGTAATTAGCATGCCGAATATCACTTGGAATGTGAATTGGGACGAAATCGCCAATAGATAAGACCATTTTACAATTTGGGCCCAAGTTAGAAGCAGAGCCTAAGGTGTAAATTATCGACAGTCCATATCTCGGAAACTATAAGAGATAATGCAATTTGGCAACCGGCAATGTAATTAGCATGCCGAATATTACTTGGAATGTGAATTGGAAAGAAATCGCCAATAGATAAGACCATTTTACAATTTGGGCCCAAGTTAGAAGCAGAGCCTAAGGTGTAAATAATTGATAGTCCATATCTCGGAAGCTATAAGAGATAATGCAATTTCGCAACCGGCAATGTAATTAGCATGCCGAATATCACTTGGAATGTGAATTGGGACGAAATCGCCAATAGATAAGACCATTTTACAATTTGGGCCCAAGTTAGAAGCAGAGCCTAAGGTGTAAATTATCGATAGTCCATATCTCGGAAACTATAAGAGATACTGCAATTTGGCAACCGGCAATGTAATTAGCATGCCGAATATTACTTGGAATGTGAATTGGAACGAAATCGCCAATAGATAAGACCATTTTACAATTTGGGCCCAAGTTAGAAGCAGAGCCTAAGGTGTAAATTATCGATAGTCCATATCTCGGAAACTATAAGAGATAATGCAATTTGGCAACCGGCAATGTAATTAGCATGCCGAATATTACTTGGAATGTGAATTGGAACGAAATCGCCAATAGGTAAGACCATTTTACAATTTGGGCCCAAGTTAGAAGCAGAGCCTAAGGTGTAAATTATCGATAGTCCATATCTCGGAAACTATAAGAGATAATTCAATTTGGCAACCGGCAATGTAATTAGCATGCCAAATATTACTTGGAATGTGAATTGGAACGAAATCGCCAATAGATAAGACCATTTTACAATTTGGGCCCAGGTTAGAAGCAGAGCCTAAGGTGTAAATTATCGATAGTCCATATCTCGGAAACTATAAGAGATAATGCAATTTGGCAACCGGCAATGTAATTAGCATGCCGAATATTACTTGGAATGTGAATTGGAACGAAATCGCCAATAGATAAGACCATTTTACAATTTGGGCCCAAGTTAGAAGCAGAGCCTAAGGTGTAAATTATTGATAGTCCATATCTCGGAAACTATAAGAGATAATGCAATTTCGCAACCGGCAATGTAATTAGCATGCCGAATATCATTGGAATGTGAATTGGGACGAAATCGCCAATAGATAAGACCATTTTACAATTTGGGCCCAAGTTAGAAGCAGAGCCTAAGGTGTAAATTATCGATAGTCCATATCTCGGAAACTATAAGAGATAATGCAATTTGGCAACCGGCAATGTAATTAGCATGCCGAATATTACTTGGAATGTGAATTGCAACTAAATCGCCAATAGATAAGACCATTTTACAATTTGGGCCCAAGTTAGAAGCAGAGCCTAAGGTGTAAATAATCGATAGTCCATATCTCGGAAACTATAAGAGATAATGCAATTTGGCAACCGGCAATGTAATTAGCATGCCGAATATTACTTGGAATGTGAATTGGAACGAAATCGCCAATAGATAAGACCATTTTACAATTTGGGCCCAAGTTAGAAGCAGAGCCTAAGGTGTAAATTATCGATAGTCCATATCTCGGAAACTATAAGAGATAATGCAATTTCGCAACCGGCAATGTAATTAGCATGCCGAATATCACTTGGAATGTGAATTGGGACGAAATCGCCAATAGATAAGACCATTTTACAATTTGGGCCCAAGTTAGAAGCAGAGCCTAAGGTGTAAATTATCGATAGTCCATATCTCGGAAACTATAAGAGATAATGCAATTTGGCAACCGGCAATGTAATTAGCATGCCGAATATTACTTGGAATGTGAATTGGAACGAAATCGCCAATAGATAAGACCATTTTACAATTTGGGCCCAAGTTAGAAGCAGAGCCTAAGGTGTAAATTATCGATAGTCCATATCTCGGAAACTATAAGAGATAATGCAATTTGGCAACCGGCAATGTAATTAGCATGCCGAATATTACTTGGAATGTGAATTGGAACGAAATCGCCAATAGGTAAGACCATTTTACAATTTGGGCCCAAGTTAGAAGCAGAGCCTAAGGTGTAAATTATCGATAGTCCATATCTCGGAAACTATAAGAGATAATTCAATTTGGCAACCGGCAATGTAATTAGCATGCCGAATATTACTTGGAATGTGAATTGGAACGAAATCGCCAATAGATAAGACCATTTTACAATTTGGGCCCAAGTTAGAAGCAGAGCCTAAGGTGTAAATTATCGATAGTCCATATCTCGGAAACTATAAGAGATAATGCAATTTGGCAACCGGCAATGTAATTAGCATGCCGAATATTACTTGGAATGTGAATTGGAACGAAATCGCCAATAGATAAGACCATTCTACAATTTGGGCCCAAGTTAGAAGCAGAGCCTAAGGTGTAAATTATTGATAGTCCATATCTCGGAAACTATAAGAGATAATGCAATTTCGCAACCGGCAATGTAATTAGCATGCCGAATATCACTTGGAATGTGAATTGGGACGAAATCGCCAACAGATAAGACCATTTTACAATTTGGGCCCAAGTTAGAAGCAGAGCCTAAAGTGTAAATTATCGATAGTCCATATCTCGGAAACTATAAGAGATAATGCAATTTGGCAACCGGCAATGTAATTAGCATGCCGAATATTACTTGGAATGTGAATTGGAACGAAATCGCCAATAGATAAGACCATTTTACAATTTGGGCCCAAGTTAGAAGCAGAGCCTAAGGTGTAAATTATCGATAGTCCATATCTCGGAAACTATAAGAGATAATGCAATTTGGCAACCGGCAATGTAATTAGCATGCCGAATATTACTTGGAATGTGAATTGGAACGAAATGGCCAATAGATAAGACCATTTTACAATTTGGGCCCAAGTTAGAAGCAGAGCCTAAGGTGTAAATTATCGATAGTCCATATCTCGGAAACTATAAGAGATAATGCAATTTCGCAACCGGCAATGTAATTAGCATGCCGAATATTACTTGGAGTGTGAATTGGAACGAAATCGCCAATAGATAAGACCATTTTACAATTTGGGCCCAAGTTAGAAGCAGAGCCTAAGGTGTAAATTATCGATAGTCCATATCTCGGAAACTATAAGAGATAATGCAATTTGGCAACCGGCAATGTAATTAGCATGCCGAATATTACTTGGAATGTGAATTAGAACGAAATCGCCAATAGATAAGACCATTTTACAATTTGGGCCCAAGTTAGAAGCAGAGCCTAAGGTGTAAATAATCGATAGTCCATATCTCGGAAACTATAAGAGATAATGCAATTTGGCAACCGGCAATGTAATTAGCATGCCGAATATTACTTGGAATGTGAATTAGAACGAAATCGCCAATAGATAAGACCATTTTACAATTTGGGCCCAAGTTAGAAGCAGAGCCTAAGGTGTAAATTATCGATAGTCCATATCTCGGAAACTATAAGAGATAATTCAATTTGGCAACCGGCAATGTAATTAGCATGCCAAATATTACTTGGAATGTGAATTGGAACGAAATCGCCAATAGATAAGACCATTTTACAATTTGGGCCCAGGTTAGAAGCAGAGCCTAAGGTGTAAATTATCGATAGTCCATATCTCGGAAACTATAAGAGATAATGCAATTTGGCAACCGGCAATGTAATTAGCATGCCGAATATTACTTGGAATGTGAATTGGAACGAAATCGCCAATAGATAAGACCATTTTACAATTTGGGCCCAAGTTAGAAGCAGAGCCTAAGGTGTAAATTATTGATAGTCCATATCTCGGAAACTATAAGAGATAATGCAATTTCGCAACCGGCAATGTAATTAGCATGCCGAATATCATTGGAATGTGAATTGGGACGAAATCGCCAATAGATAAGACCATTTTACAATTTGGGCCCAAGTTAGAAGCAGAGCCTAAGGTGTAAATTATCGATAGTCCATATCTCGGAAACTATAAGAGATAATGCAATTTGGCAACCGGCAATGTAATTAGCATGCCGAATATTACTTGGAATGTGAATTGCAACTAAATCGCCAATAGATAAGACCATTTTACAATTTGGGCCCAAGTTAGAAGCAGAGCCTAAGGTGTAAATAATCGATAGTCCATATCTCGGAAACTATAAGAGATAATGCAATTTGGCAACCGGCAATGTAATTAGCATGCCGAATATTACTTGGAATGTGAATTGGAACGAAATCGCCAATAGATAAGACCATTTTACAATTTGGGCCCAAGTTAGAAGCAGAGCCTAAGGTGTAAATTATCGATAGTCCATATCTCGGAAACTATAAGAGATAATGCAATTTCGCAACCGGCAATGTAATTAGCATGCCGAATATCACTTGGAATGTGAATTGGGACGAAATCGCCAATAGATAAGACCATTTTACAATTTGGGCCCAAGTTAGAAGCAGAGCCTAAGGTGTAAATTATCGATAGTCCATATCTCGGAAACTATAAGAGATAATGCAATTTGGCAACCGGCAATGTAATTAGCATGCCGAATATCACTTGGAATGTGAATTGGGACGAAATCGCCAATAGATAAGACCATTTTACAATTTGGGCCCAAGTTAGAAGCAGAGCCTAAGGTGTAAATTATCGATAGTCCATATCTCGGAAACTATAAGAGATAATTCAATTTGGCAACCGGCAATGTAATTAGCATGCCGAATATTACTTGGAATGTGAATTGGAACGAAATCGCCAATAGATAAGACCATTTTACAATTTGGGCCCAAGTTAGAAGCAGAGCCTAAGGTGTAAATTATCGATAGTCCATATCTCGGAAACTATAAGAGATAATGCAATTTGGCAACCGGCAATGTAATTAGCATGCCGAATATTACTTGGAATGTGAATTGGAACGAAATCGCCAATAGATAAGACCATTCTACAATTTGGGCCCAAGTTAGAAGCAGAGCCTAAGGTGTAAATTATTGATAGTCCATATCTCGGAAACTATAAGAGATAATGCAATTTCGCAACCGGCAATGTAATTAGCATGCCGAATATCACTTGGAATGTGAATTGGGACGAAATCGCCAACAGATAAGACCATTTTACAATTTGGGCCCAAGTTAGAAGCAGAGCCTAAAGTGTAAATTATCGATAGTCCATATCTCGGAAACTATAAGAGATAATGCAATTTGGCAACCGGCAATGTAATTAGCATGCCGAATATTACTTGGAATGTGAATTGGAACGAAATCGCCAATAGATAAGACCATTTTACAATTTGGGCCCAAGTTAGAAGCAGAGCCTAAGGTGTAAATTATCGATAGTCCATATCTCGGAAACTATAAGAGATAATGCAATTTGGCAACCGGCAATGTAATTAGCATGCCGAATATTACTTGGAATGTGAATTGGAACGAAATCGCCAATAGATAAGACCATTTTACAATTTGGGCCCAAGTTAGAAGCAGAGCCTAAGGTGTAAATTATCGATAGTCCATATCTCGGAAACTATAAGAGATAATGCAATTTCGCAACCGGCAATGTAATTAGCATGCCGAATATTACTTGGAGTGTGAATTGGAACGAAATCGCCAATAGATAAGACCATTTTACAATTTGGGCCCAAGTTAGAAGCAGAGCCTAAGGTGTAAATTATCGATAGTCCATATCTCGGAAACTATAAGAGATAATGCAATTTGGCAACCGGCAATGTAATTAGCATGCCGAATGTTACTTGGAATGTGAATTAGAACGAAATCGCCAATAGATAAGACCATTTTACAATTTGGGCCCAAGTTAGAAGCAGAGCCTAAGGTGTAAATTATCGATAGTCCATATCTCGGAAACTATAAGAGATAATGCAATTTGGCAACCGGCAATGTAATTAGCATGCCGAATATTACTTGGAATGTGAATTGCAACTAAATCGCCAATAGATAAGACCATTTTACAATTTGGGCCCAAGTTAGAAGCAGAGCCTAAGGTGTAAATTATCGATAGTCCATATCTCGGAAACTATAAGAGATAATGCAATTTGGCAACCGGCAATGTATTTAGCATGCCGAATATTACTTGGAATGTGAATTGGAACGAAATCGCCAATAGATAAGACCATTTTACAATTTGGGCCCAAGTTAGAAGCAGAGCCTAAGGTGTAAATTATTGATAGTCCATATCTCGGAAACTATAAGAGATAATGCAATTTCGCAACCGGCAATGTAATTAGCATGCCGAATATCACTTGGAATGTGAATTGGGACGAAATCGCCAATAGATAAGACCATTTTACAATTTGGGCCCAAGTTAGAAGCAGAGCCTAAAGTGTAAATTATCGATAGTCCATATCTCGGAAACTATAAGAGATAATGCAATTTGGCAACCGGCAATGTAATTAGCATGCCGAATATCACTTGGAATGTGAATTGGGACGAAATCGCCAATAGATAAGACCATTTTACAATTTGGGCCCAAGTTAGAAGCAGAGCCTAAGGTGTAAATTATCGATAGTCCATAACTCGGAAACTATAAGAGATAATGCAATTTGGCAACCGGCAATGTAATTAGCATGCCGAATATTACTTGGAATGTGAATTGGAACGAAATCGCCAATAGATAAGACCATTTTACAATTTGGGCCCAAGTTAGAAGCAGAGCCTAAGGTGTAAATTATCGACAGTCCATATCTCGGAAACTATAAGAGATAATGCAATTTGGCAACCGGCAATGTAATTAGCATGCCGAATATTACTTGGAATGTGAATTGGAAAGAAATCGCCAATAGATAAGACCATTTTACAATTTGGGCCCAAGTTAGAAGCAGAGCCTAAGGTGTAAATAATTGATAGTCCATATCTCGGAAGCTATAAGAGATAATGCAATTTCGCAACCGGCAATGTAATTAGCATGCCGAATATCACTTGGAATGTGAATTGGGACGAAATCGCCAATAGATAAGACCATTTTACAATTTGGGCCCAAGTTAGAAGCAGAGCCTAAGGTGTAAATTATCGATAGTCCATATCTCGGAAACTATAAGAGATAATGCAATTTGGCAACCGGCAATGTAATTAGCATGCCGAATATTACTTGGAATGTGAATTGGAACGAAATCGCCAATAGATAAGACCATTTTACAATTTGGGCCCAAGTTAGAAGCAGAGCCTAAGGTGTAAATTATCGATAGTCCATATCTCGGAAACTATAAGAGATAATGCAATTTGGCAACCGGCAATGTAATTAGCATGCCGAATATTACTTGGAATGTGAATTGGAACGAAATCGCCAATAGGTAAGACCATTTTACAATTTGGGCCCAAGTTAGAAGCAGAGCCTAAGGTGTAAATTATCGATAGTCCATATCTCGGAAACTATAAGAGATAATTCAATTTGGCAACCGGCAATGTAATTAGCATGCCAAATATTACTTGGAATGTGAATTGGAACGAAATCGCCAATAGATAAGACCATTTTACAATTTGGGCCCAGGTTAGAAGCAGAGCCTAAGGTGTAAATTATCGATAGTCCATATCTCGGAAACTATAAGAGATAATGCAATTTGGCAACCGGCAATGTAATTAGCATGCCGAATATTACTTGGAATGTGAATTGGAACGAAATCGCCAATAGATAAGACCATTTTACAATTTGGGCCCAAGTTAGAAGCAGAGCCTAAGGTGTAAATTATTGATAGTCCATATCTCGGAAACTATAAGAGATAATGCAATTTCGCAACCGGCAATGTAATTAGCATGCCGAATATCATTGGAATGTGAATTGGGACGAAATCGCCAATAGATAAGACCATTTTACAATTTGGGCCCAAGTTAGAAGCAGAGCCTAAGGTGTAAATTATCGATAGTCCATATCTCGGAAACTATAAGAGATAATGCAATTTGGCAACCGGCAATGTAATTAGCATGCCGAATATTACTTGAAATGTGAATTGCAACTAAATCGCCAATAGATAAGACCATTTTACAATTTGGGCCCAAGTTAGAAGCAGAGCCTAAGGTGTAAATTATCGATAGTCCATATCTCGGAAACTATAAGAGATAATGCAATTTGGCAACCGGCAATGTAATTAGCATGCCGAATATTACTTGGAATGTGAATTGGAACGAAATCGCCAATAGATAAGACCATTTTACAATTTGGGCCCAAGTTAGAAGCAGAGCCTAAGGTGTAAATTATCGATAGTCCATATCTCGGAAACTATAAGAGATAATGCAATTTCGCAACCGGCAATGTAATTAGCATGCCGAATATCACTTGGAATGTGAATTGGGACGAAATCGCCAATAGATAAGACCATTTTACAATTTGGGCCCAAGTTAGAAGCAGAGCCTAAGGTGTAAATTATCGATAGTCCATATCTCGGAAACTATAAGAGATAATGCAATTTGGCAACCGGCAATGTAATTAGCATGCCGAATATTACTTGGAATGTGAATTGGAACGAAATCGCCAATAGATAAGACCATTTTACAATTTGGGCCCAAGTTAGAAGCAGAGCCTAAGGTGTAAATTATCGATAGTCCATATCTCGGAAACTATAAGAGATAATGCAATTTGGCAACCGGCAATGTAATTAGCATGCCGAATATTACTTGGAATGTGAATTGGAACGAAATCGCCAATAGGTAAGACCATTTTACAATTTGGGCCCAAGTTAGAAGCAGAGCCTAAGGTGTAAATAATCGATAGTCCATATCTCGGAAACTATAAGAGATAATTCAATTTGGCAACCGGCAATGTAATTAGCATGCCGAATATTACTTGGAATGTGAATTGGAACGAAATCGCCAATAGATAAGACCATTTTACAATTTGGGCCCAAGTTAGAAGCAGAGCCTAAGGTGTAAATTATCGATAGTCCATATCTCGGAAACTATAAGAGATAATGCAATTTGGCAACCGGCAATGTAATTAGCATGCCGAATATTACTTGGAATGTGAATTGGAACGAAATCGCCAATAGATAAGACCATTCTACAATTTGGGCCCAAGTTAGAAGCAGAGCCTAAGGTGTAAATTATTGATAGTCCATATCTCGGAAACTATAAGAGATAATGCAATTTCGCAACCGGCAATGTAATTAGCATGCCGAATATCACTTGGAATGTGAATTGGGACGAAATCGCCAATAGATAAGACCATTTTACAATTTGGGCCCAAGTTAGAAGCAGAGCCTAAAGTGTAAATTATCGATAGTCCATATCTCGGAAACTATAAGAGATAATGCAATTTGGCAACCGGCAATGTAATTAGCATGCCGAATATTACTTGGAATGTGAATTGGAACGAAATCGCCAATAGATAAGACCATTTTACAATTTGGGCCCAAGTTAGAAGCAGAGCCTAAGGTGTAAATTATCGATAGTCCATATCTCGGAAGCTATAAGAGATAATGCAATTTGGCAACCGGCAATGTAATTAGCATGCCGAATATTACTTGGAATGTGAATTGGAACGAAATCGCCAATAGATAAGACCATTTTACAATTTGGGCCCAAGTTAGAAGCAGAGCCTAAGGTGTAAATTATCGATAGTCCATATCTCGGAAACTATAAGAGATAATGCAATTTCGCAACCGGCAATGTAATTAGCATGCCGAATATTACTTGGAGTGTGAATTGGAACGAAATCGCCAATAGATAAGACCATTTTACAATTTGGGCCCAAGTTAGAAGCAGAGCCTAAGGTGTAAATTATCGATAGTCCATATCTCGGAAACTATAAGAGATAATGCAATTTGGCAACCGGCAATGTAATTAGCATGCCGAATGTTACTTGGAATGTGAATTAGAACGAAATCGCCAATAGATAAGACCATTTTACAATTTGGGCCCAAGTTAGAAGCAGAGCCTAAGGTGTAAATTATCGATAGTCCATATCTCGGAAACTATAAGAGATAATGCAATTTGGCAACCGGCAATGTAATTAGCATGCCGAATATTACTTGGAATGTGAATTGCAACTAAATCGCCAATAGATAAGACCATTTTACAATTTGGGCCCAAGTTAGAAGCAGAGCCTAAGGTGTAAATTATCGATAGTCCATATCTCGGAAACTATAAGAGATAATGCAATTTGGCAACCGGCAATGTATTTAGCATGCCGAATATTACTTGGAATGTGAATTGGAACGAAATCGCCAATAGATAAGACCATTTTACAATTTGGGCCCAAGTTAGAAGCAGAGCCTAAGGTGTAAATTATCGATAGTCCATATCTCGGAAACTATAAGAGATAATGCAATTTCGCAACCGGCAATGTAATTAGCATGCCGAATATCACTTGGAATGTGAATTGGGACGAAATCGCCAATAGATAAGACCATTTTACAATTTGGGCCCAAGTTAGAAGCAGAGCCTAAGGTGTAAATTATCGATAGTCCATATCTCGGAAACTATAAGAGATAATGCAATTTGGCAACCGGCAATGTAATTAGCATGCCGAATATTACTTGGAATGTGAATTGGAACGAAATCGCCAATAGATAAGACCATTTTACAATTTGGGCCCAAGTTAGAAACAGAGCCTAAGGTGTAAATTATCGATAGCCCATATCTCGGAAACTATAAGAGATAATGCAATTTGGCAACCGGCAATGTAATTAGCATGCCGAATATTACTTGGAATGTGAATTGGAACGAAATCGCCAATAGGTAAGACCATTTTACAATTTGGGCCCAAGTTAGAAGCAGAGCCTAAGGTGTAAATTATCGATAGTCCATATCTCGGAAACTATAAGAGATAATTCAATTTGGCAACCGGCAATGTAATTAGCATGCCGAATATTACTTGGAATGTGAATTGGAACGAAATCGCCAATAGATAAGACCATTTTACAATTTGGGCCCAAGTTAGAAGCAGAGCCTAAGGTGTAAATTATCGATAGTCCATATCTCGGAAACTATAAGAGATAATGCAATTTGGCAACCGGCAATGTAATTAGCATGCCGAATATTACTTGGAATGTGAATTGGAACGAAATCGCCAATAGATAAGACCATTCTACAATTTGGGCCCAAGTTAGAAGCAGAGCCTAAGGTGTAAATTATTGATAGTCCATATCTCGGAAACTATAAGAGATAATGCAATTTCGCAACCGGCAATGTAATTAGCATGCCGAATATCACTTGGAATGTGAATTGGGACGAAATCGCCAATAGATAAGACCATTTTACAATTTGGGCCCAAGTTAGAAGCAGAGCCTAAAGTGTAAATTGTCGATAGTCCATATCTCGGAAACTATAAGAGATAATGCAATTTGGCAACCGGCAATGTAATTAGCATGCCGAATATTACTTGGAATGTGAATTGGAACGAAATCGCCAATAGATAAGACCATTTTACAATTTGGGCCCAAGTTAGAAGCAGAGCCTAAGGTGTAAATTATCGATAGTCCATATCTCGGAAACTATAAGAGATAATGCAATTTGGCAACCGGCAATGTAATTAGCATGCCGAATATTACTTGGAATGTGAACTGGAACGAAATCGCCAATAGATAAGACCATTTTACAATTTGGGCCCAAGTTAGAAGCAGAGCCTAAGGTGTAAATTATCGATAGTCCATATCTCGGAAACTATAAGAGATAATGCAATTTCGCAACCGGCAATGTAATTAGCATGCCGAATATTACTTGGAGTGTGAATTGGAACGAAATCGCCAATAGATAAGACCATTTTACAATTTGGGCCCAAGTTAGAAGCAGAGCCTAAGGTGTAAATTATCGATAGTCCATATCTCGGAAACTATAAGAGATAATGCAATTTGGCAACCGGCAATGTAATTAGCATGCCGAATATTACTTGGAATGTGAATTAGAACGAAATCGCCAATAGATAAGACCATTTTACAATTTGGGCCCAAGTTAGAAGCAGAGCCTAAGGTGTAAATTATCGATAGTCCATATCTCGGAAACTATAAGAGATAATGCAATTTGGCAACCGGCAATGTAATTAGCATGCCGAATATTACTTGGAATGTGAATTGGAATGAAATCGCCAATAGATAAGACCATTTTACAATTTGGGCCCAAGTTAGAAGCAGAGCCTAAGGTGTAAATTATTGATAGTCCATATCTCGGAAACTATAAGAGATAATGCAATTTCGCAACCGGCAATATAATTAGCATGCCGAATATCACTTGGAATGTGAATTGGGACGAAATCGCCAATAGATAAGACCATTTTACAATTTGGGCCCAAGTTAGAAGCAGAGCCTAAGGTGTAAATTATCGATAGTCCATATCTCGGAAACTATAAGAGATAATGCAATTTGGCAACCGGCAATGTAGTTAGCATGCCGAATATTACTTGGAATGTGAATTGGAACGAAATAGCCAATAGATAAGACCATTTTACAATTTGGGCCCAAGTTAGAACCAGAGCCTAAGGTGTAAATTATCGATAGTCCATATCTCGGAAACTATAAGAGATAATGCAATTTGGCAACCGGCAATGTAATTAGCATGCCGAATATTACTTGGAATGTGAATTGGAACGAAATCGCCAATAGATAAGACCATTTTACAATTTGGGCTCAAGTTAGAAGCAGAGCCTAAGGTGTAAATTATCGATAGTCCATATCTCGGAAACTATAAGAGATAATGCAATTTCGCAACCGGCAATGTAATTAGCATGCCGAATATTACTTGGAGTGTGAATTGGAACGAAATCGCCAATAGATAAGACCATTTTACAATTTGGGCCCAAGTTAGAAGCAGAGCCTAAGGTGTAAATTATCGATAGTCCATATCTCGGAAACTATAAGAGATAATGCAATTTGGCAACCGGCAATGTAATTAGCATGCCGAATATTACTTGGAATGTGAATTGGAACGAAATCGCCAATAGATGAGACCATTTTACAATTTGGGCCCAAGTTAGAAGCAGAGCCTAAGGTATAAATTATCGATAGTCCATATCTCGGAAACTATAAGAGATAATGCAATTTGGCAACCGGCAATGTAATTAGCATGCCGAATATTACTTGGAATGTGAATTGGAACGAAATCGCCAATAGATAAGACCATTTTACAATTTGGGCCCAAGTTAGAAGCAGAGCCTAAGGTGTAAATTATCGATAGTCCATATCTCGGAAACTATAAGAGATAATGCAATTTGGCAACCGGCAATGTAATTAGCATGCCGAATATTACTTGGAATGTGAATTGCAACTAAATCGCCAATAGATAAGACCATTTTACAATTTGGGCCCAAGTTAGAAGCAGAGCCTAAGGTGTAAATTTTCGATAGTCCATATCTCGGAAACTATAAGAGATAATGCAATTTGGCAACCGGCAATGTAATTAGCATGCCGAATGTTACTTGGAATGTGAATTAGAACGAAATCGCCAATAGATAAGACCATTTTACAATTTGGGCCCAAGTTAGAAGCAGAGCCTAAGGTGTAAATTATCGATAGTCCATATCTCGGAAACTATAAGAGATAATGCAATTTGGCAACCGGCAATGTAATTAGCATGCCGAATATTACTTGGAATGTGAATTGGAACGAAATCGCCAATAGATAGGACCATTTTACAATTTGGGCCCAAGTTAGAAGCAGAGCCTAAGGTGTAAATTATCGATAGTCCATATCTCGGAAACTATAAGAGATAATGCAATTTGGCAACCGGCAATGTAATTAGCATGCCGAATATTACTTGGAATGTGAATTGGAACGAAATCGCCAATAGGTAAGACCATTTTACAATTTGGGCCCAAGTTAGAAGCAGAGCCTAAGGTGTAAATTATCGATAGTCCATATCTCGGAAACTATAAGAGATAATTCAATTTGGCAACCGGCAATGTAATTAGCATGCCGAATATTACTTGGAATGTGAATTGGAACGAAATCGCCAATAGATAAGACCATTTTACAATTTGGGCCCAAGTTAGAAGCAGAGCCTAAGGTGTAAGTTATCGATAGTCCATATCTCGGAAACTATAAGAGATAATGCAATTTGGCAACCGGCAATGTAATTAGCATGCCGAATATTACTTGGAATGTGAATTGGAACGAAATCGCCAATAGATAAGACCATTCTACAATTTGGGCCCAAGTTAGAAGCAGAGCCTAAGGTGTAAATTATTGATAGTCCATATCTCGGAAACTATAAGAGATAATGCAATTTCGCAACCGGCAATGTAATTAGCATGCCGAATATCACTTGGAATGTGAATTGGGACGAAATCGCCAATAGATAAGACCATTTTACAATTTGGGCCCAAGTTAGAAGCAGAGCCTAAAGTGTAAATTATCGATAGTCCATATCTCGGAAACTATAAGAGATAATGCAATTTGGCAACCGGCAATGTAATTAGCATGCCGAATATTACTTGGAATGTGAATTGGAACGAAATCGCCAATAGATAAGACCATTTTACAATTTGGGCCCAAGTTAGAAGCAGAGCCTAAGGTGTAAATTATCGATAGTCCATATCTCGGAAACTATAAGAGATAATGCAATTTGGCAACCGGCAATGTAATTTGCATGCCGAATATTACTTGGAATGTGAACTGGAACGAAATCGCCAATAGATAAGACCATTTTACAATTTGGGCCCAAGTTAGAAGCAGAGCCTAAGGTGTAAATTATCGATAGTCCATATCTCGGAAACTATAAGAGATAATGCAATTTCGCAACCGGCAATGTAATTAGCATGCCGAATATTACTTGGAGTGTGAATTGGAACGAAATCGCCAATAGATAAGACCATTTTACAATTTGGGCCCAAGTTAGAAGCAGAGCCTAAGGTGTAAATTATCGATAGTCCATATCTGGGAAACTATAAGAGATAATGCAATTTCGCAACCGGCAATGTAATTAGCATGCCGAATATCACTTGGAATGTGAATTGGGACGAAATCGCCAATAGATAAGACCATTTTACAATTTGGGCCCAAGTTAGAAGCAGAGCCTAAAGTGTAAATTATCGATAGTCCATATCTCGGAAACTATAAGAGATAATGCAATTTGGCAACCGGCAATGTAATTAGCATGCCGAATATTACTTGGAATGTGAATTGGAACGAAATCGCCAATAGATAAGACCATTTTACAATTTGGGCCCAAGTTAGAAGCAGAGCCTAAGGTGTAAATTATCGATAGTCCATATCTCGGAAACTATAAGAGATAATGCAATTTGGCAACCGGCAATGTAATTTGCATGCCGAATATTACTTGGAATGTGAACTGGAACGAAATCGCCAATAGATAAGACCATTTTACAATTTGGGCCCAAGTTAGAAGCAGAGCCTAAGGTGTAAATTATCGATAGTCCATATCTCGGAAACTATAAGAGATAATGCAATTTCGCAACCGGCAATGTAATTAGCATGCCGAATATTACTTGGAGTGTGAATTGGAACGAAATCGCCAATAGATAAGACCATTTTACAATTTGGGCCCAAGTTAGAAGCAGAGCCTAAGGTGTAAATTATCGATAGTCCATATCTGGGAAACTATAAGAGATAATGCAATTTGGCAACCGGCAATGTAATTAGCATGCCGAATATTACTTGGAATGTGAATTGGAACGAAATCGCCAATAGATAAGACCATTTTACAATTTGGGCCCAAGTTAGAAGCAGAGCCTAAGGTGTAAATTATCGATAGTCCATATCTCGGAAACTATAAGAGATAATGCAATTTGGCAACCGGCAATGTAATTAGCATACCGAATATTACTTGGAATGTGAATTGGAACGAAATCGCCAATAGATAAGACCATTTTACAATTTGGGCCCAAGTTAGAAGCAGAGCCTAAGGTGTAAATTATCGATAGTCCATATCTCGGGAACTATAAGAGATAATGCAATTTGGCAACCGGCAATGTAATTAGCATGCCGAATATTACTTGGAATGTGAATTGGAACGAAATCGCCAATAGATAAGACCATTTTACAATTTGGGCCCAAGTTAGAAGCAGAGCCTAAGGTGTAAATTATTGATAGTCCATATCTCGGAAACTATAAGAGATAATGCAATTTCGCAACCGGCAATATAATTAGCATGCCGAATATCACTTGGAATGTGAATTGGGACGAAATCGCCAATAGATAAGACCATTTTACAATTTGGGCCCAAGTTAGAAGCAGAGCCTAAGGTGTAAATTATCGATAGTCCATATCTCGGAAACTATAAGAGATAATGCAATTTGGCAACCGGCAATGTAGTTAGCATGCCGAATATTACTTGGAATGTGAATTGGAACGAAATAGCCAATAGATAAGACCATTTTACAATTTGGGCCCAAGTTAGAAGCAGAGCCTAAGGTGTAAATTATCGATAGTCCATATCTCGGAAACTATAAGGGATAATGCAATTTGGCAACCGGCAATGTAATTAGCATGCCGAATATTACTTGGAATGTGAATTGGAACGAAATCGCCAATAGATAAGACCATTTTACAATTTGGGCCCAAGTTAGAAGCAGAGCCTAAGGTGTAAATTATCGATAGTCCATATCTCGGAAAATATAAGAGATAATGCAATTTCGCAACCGGCAATGTAATTAGCATGCCGAATATTACTTGGAGTGTGAATTGGAACGAAATCGCCAATAGATAAGACCATTTTACAATTTGGGCCCAAGTTAGAAGCAGAGCCTAAGGTGTAAATTATCGATAGTCCATATCTCGGAAACTATAAGAGATAATGCAATTTGGCAACCGGCAATGTAATTAGCATGCCGAATATTACTTGGAATGTGAATTGGAACGAAATCGCCAATAGATGAGACCATTTTACAATTTGGGCCCAAGTTAGAAGCAGAGCCTAAGGTATAAATTATCGATAGTCCATATCTCGGAAACTATAAGAGATAATGCAATTTGGCAACCGGCAATGTAATTAGCATGCCGAATATTACTTGGAATGTGAATTGGAACGAAATCGCCAATAGATAAGACCATTTTACAATTTGGGCCCAAGTTAGAAGCAGAGCCTAAGGTGTAAATTATCGATAGTCCATATCTCGGAAACTATAAGAGATAATGCAATTTGGCAACCGGCAATGTAATTAGCATGCCGAATATTACTTGGAATGTGAATTGCAACTAAATCGCCAATAGATAAGACCATTTTACAATTTGGGCCCAAGTTAGAAGCAGAGCCTAAGGTGTAAATTATCGATAGTCCATATCTCGGAAACTATAAGAGATAATGCAATTTGGCAACCGGCAATGTAATTAGCATGCCGAATGTTACTTGGAATGTGAATTAGAACGAAATCGCCAATAGATAAGACCATTTTACAATTTGGGACCAAGTTAGAAGCAGAGCCTAAGGTGTAAATTATCGATAGTCCATATCTCGGAAACTATAAGAGATAATGCAATTTGGCAACCGGCAATGTAATTAGCATGCCGAATATTACTTCGAATGTGAATTGGAACGAAATCGCCAATAGATAAGACCATTTTACAATTTGGGCCCAAGTTAGAAGCAGAGCCTAAGGTGTAAATTATCGATAGTCCATATCTCGGAAACTATAAGAGATAATGCAATTTCGCAACCGGCAATGTAATTAGCATGCCGAATATCACTTGGAATGTGAATTGGGACGAAATCGCCAATAGATAAGACCATTTTACAATTTGGGCCCAAGTTAGAAGCAGAGCCTAAGGTGTAAATTATCGATAGTCCATATCTCGGAAACTATAAGAGATAATGCAATTTGGCAACCGGCAATGTAATTAGCATGCCGAATATTACTTGGAATGTGAATTGGAACGAAATCGCCAATAGATAAGACCATTTTACAATTTGGGCCCAAGTTAGAAGCAGAGCCTAAGGTGTAAATTATCGATAGTCCATATCTCGGAAACTATAAGAGATAATGCAACTTGGCAACCGGCAATGTAATTAGCATGCCGAATATTACTTGGAATGTGAATTGGAACGAAATCGCCAATAGGTAAGACCATTTTACAATTTGGGCCCAAGTTAGAAGCAGAGCCTAAGGTGTAAATTATCGATAGTCCATATCTCGGAAACTATAAGAGATAATTCAATTTGGCAACCGGCAATGTAATTAGCATGCCGAATATTACTTGGAATGTGAATTGGAACGAAATCGCCAATAGATAAGACCATTTTACAATTTGGGCCCAAGTTAGAAACAGAGCCTAAGGTGTAAATTATCGATAGTCCATATCTCGGAAACTATAAGAGATAATGCAATTTGGCAACCGGCAATGTAATTAGCATGCCGAATATTACTTGGAATGTGAATTGGAACGAAATCACCAATAGATAAGACCATTCTACAATTTGGGCCCAAGTTAGAAGCAGAGCCTAAGGTGTAAATTATTGATAGTCCATATCTCGGAAACTATAAGAGATAATGCAATTTCGCAACCGGCAATGTAATTAGCATGCCGAATATCACTTGGAATGTGAATTGGGACGAAATCGCCAATAGATAAGACCATTTTACAATTTGGGCCCAAGTTAGAAGCAGAGCCTAAAGTGTAAATTATCGATAGTCCATATCTCGGAAACTATAAGAGATAATGCAATTTGGCAACCGGCAATGTAATTAGCATGCCGAATATTACTTGGAATGTGAATTGGAACGAAATCGCCAATAGATAAGGCCATTTTACAATTTGGGCCCAAGTTAGAAGCAGAGCCTAAGGTGTAAATTATCGATAGTCCATATCTCGGAAACTATAAGAGATAATGCAATTTGGCAACCGGCAATGTAATTAGCATGCCGAATATTACTTGGAATGTGAATTGGAACGAAATCGCCAATAGATAAGACCATTTTACAATTTGGGCCCAAGTTAGAAGCAGAGCCTAAGGTGTAAATTATCGATAGTCCATATCTCGGAAACTATAAGAGATAATGCAATTTGGCAACCGGCAATGTAATTAGCATGCCGAATATTACTTGGAATGTGAATTAGAACGAAATCGCCAATAGATAAGACCATTTTACAATTTGGGCCCAAGTTAGAAGCAGAGCCTAAGGTGTAAATTATCGATAGTCCATATCTCGGAAACTATAAGAGATAATGCAATTTGGCAACCGGCAATGTAGTTAGCATGCCGAATATTACTTGGAATGTGAATTGGAACGAAATAGCCAATAGATAAGACCATTTTACAATTTGGGCCCAAGTTAGAACCAGAGCCTAAGGTGTAAATTATCGATAGTCCATATCTCGGAAACTATAAGAGATAATGCAATTTGGCAACCGGCAATGTAATTAGCATGCCGAATATTACTTGGAATGTGAATTGGAACGAAATCGCCAATAGATAAGACCATTTTACAATTTGGGCTCAAGTTAGAAGCAGAGCCTAAGGTGTAAATTATCGATAGTCCATATCTCGGAAACTATAAGAGATAATGCAATTTCGCAACCGGCAATGTAATTAGCATGCCGAATATTACTTGGAGTGTGAATTGGAACGAAATCGCCAATAGATAAGACCATTTTACAATTTGGGCCCAAGTTAGAAGCAGAGCCTAAGGTGTAAATTATCGATAGTCCATATCTCGGAAACTATAAGAGATAATGCAATTTGGCAACCGGCAATGTAATTAGCATGCCGAATATTACTTGGAATGTGAATTGGAACGAAATCGCCAATAGATGAGACCATTTTACAATTTGGGCCCAAGTTAGAAGCAGAGCCTAAGGTATAAATTATCGATAGTCCATATCTCGGAAACTATAAGAGATAATGCAATTTGGCAACCGGCAATGTAATTAGCATGCCGAATATTACTTGGAATGTGAATTGGAACGAAATCGCCAATAGATAAGACCATTTTACAATTTGGGCCCAAGTTAGAAGCAGAGCCTAAGGTGTAAATTATCGATAGTCCATATCTCGGAAACTATAAGAGATAATGCAATTTGGCAACCGGCAATGTAATTAGCATGCCGAATATTACTTGGAATGTGAATTGCAACTAAATCGCCAATAGATAAGACCATTTTACAATTTGGGCCCAAGTTAGAAGCAGAGCCTAAGGTGTAAATTTTCGATAGTCCATATCTCGGAAACTATAAGAGATAATGCAATTTGGCAACCGGCAATGTAATTAGCATGCCGAATGTTACTTGGAATGTGAATTAGAACGAAATCGCCAATAGATAAGACCATTTTACAATTTGGGCCCAAGTTAGAAGCAGAGCCTAAGGTGTAAATTATCGATAGTCCATATCTCGGAAACTATAAGAGATAATGCAATTTGGCAACCGGCAATGTAATTAGCATGCCGAATATTACTTGGAATGTGAATTGGAACGAAATCGCCAATAGATAGGACCATTTTACAATTTGGGCCCAAGTTAGAAGCAGAGCCTAAGGTGTAAATTATCGATAGTCCATATCTCGGAAACTATAAGAGATAATGCAATTTGGCAACCGGCAATGTAATTAGCATGCCGAATATTACTTGGAATGTGAATTGGAACGAAATCGCCAATAGGTAAGACCATTTTACAATTTGGGCCCAAGTTAGAAGCAGAGCCTAAGGTGTAAATTATCGATAGTCCATATCTCGGAAACTATAAGAGATAATTCAATTTGGCAACCGGCAATGTAATTAGCATGCCGAATATTACTTGGAATGTGAATTGGAACGAAATCGCCAATAGATAAGACCATTTTACAATTTGGGCCCAAGTTAGAAGCAGAGCCTAAGGTGTAAGTTATCGATAGTCCATATCTCGGAAACTATAAGAGATAATGCAATTTGGCAACCGGCAATGTAATTAGCATGCCGAATATTACTTGGAATGTGAATTGGAACGAAATCGCCAATAGATAAGACCATTCTACAATTTGGGCCCAAGTTAGAAGCAGAGCCTAAGGTGTAAATTATTGATAGTCCATATCTCGGAAACTATAAGAGATAATGCAATTTCGCAACCGGCAATGTAATTAGCATGCCGAATATCACTTGGAATGTGAATTGGGACGAAATCGCCAATAGATAAGACCATTTTACAATTTGGGCCCAAGTTAGAAGCAGAGCCTAAAGTGTAAATTATCGATAGTCCATATCTCGGAAACTATAAGAGATAATGCAATTTGGCAACCGGCAATGTAATTAGCATGCCGAATATTACTTGGAATGTGAATTGGAACGAAATCGCCAATAGATAAGACCATTTTACAATTTGGGCCCAAGTTAGAAGCAGAGCCTAAGGTGTAAATTATCGATAGTCCATATCTCGGAAACTATAAGAGATAATGCAATTTGGCAACCGGCAATGTAATTTGCATGCCGAATATTACTTGGAATGTGAACTGGAACGAAATCGCCAATAGATAAGACCATTTTACAATTTGGGCCCAAGTTAGAAGCAGAGCCTAAGGTGTAAATTATCGATAGTCCATATCTCGGAAACTATAAGAGATAATGCAATTTCGCAACCGGCAATGTAATTAGCATGCCGAATATTACTTGGAGTGTGAATTGGAACGAAATCGCCAATAGATAAGACCATTTTACAATTTGGGCCCAAGTTAGAAGCAGAGCCTAAGGTGTAAATTATCGATAGTCCATATCTGGGAAACTATAAGAGATAATGCAATTTGGCAACCGGCAATGTAATTAGCATGCCGAATATTACTTGGAATGTGAATTAGAACGAAATCGCCAATAGATAAGACCATTTTACAATTTGGGCCCAAGTTAGAAGCAGAGCCTAAGGTGTAAATTATCGATAGTCCATATCTCGGAAACTATAAGAGATAATGCAATTTGGCAACCGGCAATGTAATTAGCATGCCGAATATTACTTGGAATGTGAATTGGAACGAAATCGCCAATAGATAAGACCATTTTACAATTTGGGCCCAAGTTAGAAGCAGAGCCTAAGGTGTAAATTATCGATAGTCCATATCTCGGAAACTATAAGAGATAATGCAATTTGGCAACCGGCAATGTAATTAGCATACCGAATATTACTTGGAATGTGAATTGGAACGAAATCGCCAATAGATAAGACCATTTTACAATTTGGGCCCAAGTTAGAAGCAGAGCCTAAGGTGTAAATTATCGATAGTCCATATCTCGGGAACTATAAGAGATAATGCAATTTGGCAACCGGCAATGTAATTAGCATGCCGAATATTACTTGGAATGTGAATTGGAACGAAATCGCCAATAGATAAGACCATTTTACAATTTGGGCCCAAGTTAGAAGCAGAGCCTAAGGTGTAAATTATTGATAGTCCATATCTCGGAAACTATAAGAGATAATGCAATTTCGCAACCGGCAATATAATTAGCATGCCGAATATCACTTGGAATGTGAATTGGGACGAAATCGCCAATAGATAAGACCATTTTACAATTTGGGCCCAAGTTAGAAGCAGAGCCTAAGGTGTAAATTATCGATAGTCCATATCTCGGAAACTATAAGAGATAATGCAATTTGGCAACCGGCAATGTAGTTAGCATGCCGAATATTACTTGGAATGTGAATTGGAACGAAATAGCCAATAGATAAGACCATTTTACAATTTGGGCCCAAGTTAGAAGCAGAGCCTAAGGTGTAAATTATCGATAGTCCATATCTCGGAAACTATAAGGGATAATGCAATTTGGCAACCGGCAATGTAATTAGCATGCCGAATATTACTTGGAATGTGAATTGGAACGAAATCGCCAATAGATAAGACCATTTTACAATTTGGGCCCAAGTTAGAAGCAGAGCCTAAGGTGTAAATTATCGATAGTCCATATCTCGGAAAATATAAGAGATAATGCAATTTCGCAACCGGCAATGTAATTAGCATGCCGAATATTACTTGGAGTGTGAATTGGAACGAAATCGCCAATAGATAAGACCATTTTACAATTTGGGCCCAAGTTAGAAGCAGAGCCTAAGGTGTAAATTATCGATAGTCCATATCTCGGAAACTATAAGAGATAATGCAATTTGGCAACCGGCAATGTAATTAGCATGCCGAATATTACTTGGAATGTGAATTGGAACGAAATCGCCAATAGATGAGACCATTTTACAATTTGGGCCCAAGTTAGAAGCAGAGCCTAAGGTATAAATTATCGATAGTCCATATCTCGGAAACTATAAGAGATAATGCAATTTGGCAACCGGCAATGTAATTAGCATGCCGAATATTACTTGGAATGTGAATTGGAACGAAATCGCCAATAGATAAGACCATTTTACAATTTGGGCCCAAGTTAGAAGCAGAGCCTAAGGTGTAAATTATCGATAGTCCATATCTCGGAAACTATAAGAGATAATGCAATTTGGCAACCGGCAATGTAATTAGCATGCCGAATATTACTTGGAATGTGAATTGCAACTAAATCGCCAATAGATAAGACCATTTTACAATTTGGGCCCAAGTTAGAAGCAGAGCCTAAGGTGTAAATTATCGATAGTCCATATCTCGGAAACTATAAGAGATAATGCAATTTGGCAACCGGCAATGTAATTAGCATGCCGAATGTTACTTGGAATGTGAATTAGAACGAAATCGCCAATAGATAAGACCATTTTACAATTTGGGACCAAGTTAGAAGCAGAGCCTAAGGTGTAAATTATCGATAGTCCATATCTCGGAAACTATAAGAGATAATGCAATTTGGCAACCGGCAATGTAATTAGCATGCCGAATATTACTTCGAATGTGAATTGGAACGAAATCGCCAATAGATAAGACCATTTTACAATTTGGGCCCAAGTTAGAAGCAGAGCCTAAGGTGTAAATTATCGATAGTCCATATCTCGGAAACTATAAGAGATAATGCAATTTCGCAACCGGCAATGTAATTAGCATGCCGAATATCACTTGGAATGTGAATTGGGACGAAATCGCCAATAGATAAGACCATTTTACAATTTGGGCCCAAGTTAGAAGCAGAGCCTAAGGTGTAAATTATCGATAGTCCATATCTCGGAAACTATAAGAGATAATGCAATTTGGCAACCGGCAATGTAATTAGCATGCCGAATATTACTTGGAATGTGAATTGGAACGAAATCGCCAATAGATAAGACCATTTTACAATTTGGGCCCAAGTTAGAAGCAGAGCCTAAGGTGTAAATTATCGATAGTCCATATCTCGGAAACTATAAGAGATAATGCAACTTGGCAACCGGCAATGTAATTAGCATGCCGAATATTACTTGGAATGTGAATTGGAACGAAATCGCCAATAGGTAAGACCATTTTACAATTTGGGCCCAAGTTAGAAGCAGAGCCTAAGGTGTAAATTATCGATAGTCCATATCTCGGAAACTATAAGAGATAATTCAATTTGGCAACCGGCAATGTAATTAGCATGCCGAATATTACTTGGAATGTGAATTGGAACGAAATCGCCAATAGATAAGACCATTTTACAATTTGGGCCCAAGTTAGAAACAGAGCCTAAGGTGTAAATTATCGATAGTCCATATCTCGGAAACTATAAGAGATAATGCAATTTGGCAACCGGCAATGTAATTAGCATGCCGAATATTACTTGGAATGTGAATTGGAACGAAATCACCAATAGATAAGACCATTCTACAATTTGGGCCCAAGTTAGAAGCAGAGCCTAAGGTGTAAATTATTGATAGTCCATATCTCGGAAACTATAAGAGATAATGCAATTTGGCAACCGGCAATGTAATTAGCATGCCGAATATTACTTGGAATGTGAATTGGAACGAAATCGCCAATAGATAAGGCCATTTTACAATTTGGGCCCAAGTTAGAAGCAGAGCCTAAGGTGTAAATTATCGATAGTCCATATCTCGGAAACTATAAGAGATAATGCAATTTGGCAACCGGCAATGTAATTAGCATGCCGAATATTACTTGGAATGTGAATTGGAACGAAATCGCCAATAGATAAGACCATTTTACAATTTGGGCCCAAGTTAGAAGCAGAGCCTAAGGTGTAAATTATCGATAGTCCATATCTCGGAAACTATAAGAGATAATGCAATTTGGCAACCGGCAATGTAATTAGCATGCCGAATATTACTTGGAATGTGAATTAGAACGAAATCGCCAATAGATAAGACCATTTTACAATTTGGGCCCAAGTTAGAAGCAGAGCCTAAGGTGTAAATTATCGATAGTCCATATCTCGGAAACTATAAGAGATAATGCAATTTGGCAACCGGCAATGTAATTAGCATGCCGAATATTACTTGGAATGTGAATTGGAACGAAATCGCCAATAGATAAGACCATTTTACAATTTGGGCCCAAGTTAGAAGCAGAGCCTAAGGTGTAAATTATCGATAGTCCATATCTCGGAAACTATAAGAGATAATGCAATTTGGCAACCGGCAATGTAATTAGCATGCCGAATATTACTTGGAATGTGAATTGGAACGAAATCGCCAATAGATAAGACCATTTTACAATTTGGGCCCAAGTTAGAAGCAGAGCCTAAGGTGTAAATTATCGATAGTCCATATCTCGGAAACTATAAGAGATAATGCAATTTGGCAACCGGCAATGTAATTAGCATGCCGAATATTACTTGGAATGTGAATTGGAACGAAATCGCCAATAGATAAGACCATTTTACAATTTTGGCCCAAGTTAGAAGCAGAGCCTAAGGTGTAAATAATCGATAGTCCATATCTCGGAAACTATAAGAGATAATGCAATTTGGCAACCGGCAATGTAATTAGCATGCCGAATATTACTTGGAATGTGAATTGGAACGAAATCGCCAATAGATAAGACCATTTTACAATTTGGCCCCAAGTTAGAAGCAGAGCCTAAGGTGTAAATTATCGATAGTCCATATCTCGGAAACTATAAGAGATAATGCAATTTGGCAACCGGCAATGTAATTAGCATGCCGAATATTACTTGGAGTGTGAATTGGAACGAAATCGCCAATAGATAAGACCATTTTACAATTTGGGCCCAAGTTAGAAGCAGAGCCTAAGGTGTAAATTATCGATGGTCCATATCTCGGAAACTATAAGAGATAATGCAATTTGTCAACCGGCAATGTAATTAGCATGCCGAATATTACTTGGAATGTGAATTGGAACGAAATCGCCAATAGATGAGACCATTTTACAATTTGGGCCCAAGTTAGAAGCAGAGCCTAAGGTATAAATTATCGATAGTCCATATCTCGGAAACTATAAGAGATAATGCAATTTGGCAACCGGCAATGTAATTAGCATGCCGAATATTACTTGGAATGTGAATTGGAACGAAATCGCCAATAGATAAGACCATTTTACAATTTGGGCCCAAGTTAGAAGCAGAGCCTAAGGTGTAAATTATCGATAGTCCATATCTCGGAAACTATAAGAGATAATGCAATTTGGCAACCGGCAATGTAATTAGCATGCCGAATATTACTTGGAATGTGAATTGGAACGAAATCGCCAATAGATAAGACCATTTTACAATTTGGGCCCAAGTTAGAAGCAGAGCCTAAGGTGTAAATTATCGATAGTCCATATCTCGGAAACTATAAGAGATAATGCAATTTCGCAACCGGCAATGTAATTAGCATGCCGAATATCACTTGGAATGTGAATTGGGACGAAATCGCCAATAGAAAAGACCATTTTACAATTTGGGCCCAAGTTAGAAGCAGAGCCTAAGGTGTAAATTATCGATAGTCCATATCTCGGAAACTATAAGAGATAATGCAATTTGGCAACCGGCAATGTAATTAGCATGCCGAATATTACTTGGAATGTGAATTGGAACGAAATCGCCAATAGATAAGACCATTTTACAATTTGGGCCCAAGTTAGAAGCAGAGCCTAAGGTGTAAATTATCGATAGTCCATATCTCGGAAACTATAAGAGATAATGCAATTTGGCAACCGGCAATGTAATTAGCATGAAGAATATTACTTGGAATGTGAATTGGAACGAAATCGCCAATAGATAAGACCATTTTACAATTTGGGCCCAAGTTAGAAGCAGAGCCTAAGGTGTAAATTATCGATAGTCCATATCTCGGAAACTATAAGAGATAATGCAATTTGGCAACCGGCAATGTAATTAGCATGCCGAATATTACTTGGAATGTGAATTGGAACGAAATCGCCAATAGATAAGACCATTTTACAATTTGGGCCCAAGTTAAAAGCAGAGCCTAAGGTGTAAATTATCGATAGTCCATATCTCGGAAACTATAAGAGATAATGCAATTTCGCAACCGGCAATGTAATTAGCATGCCGAATATTACTTGGAGTGTGAATTGGAACGAAATCGCCAATAGATAAGACCATTTTACAATTTGGGCCCAAGTTAGAAGCAGAGCCTAAGGTGTAAATTATCGATAGTCCATATCTCGGAAACTATAAGAGATAATGCAATTTCGCAACCGGCAATGTAATTAGCATGCCGAATATTACTTGGAATGTGAATTGGAACGAAATCGCCAATAGATAAGACCATTTTACAATTTGGGCCCAAGTTAAAAGCAGAGCCTAAGGTGTAAATTATCGATAGTCCATATCTCGGAAACTATAAGAGATAATGCAATTTCGCAACCGGCAATGTAATTAGCATGCCGAATATTACTTGGAGTGTGAATTGGAACGAAATCGCCAATAGATAAGACCATTTTACAATTTGGGCCCAAGTTAGAAGCAGAGCCTAAGGTGTAAATTATCGATAGTCCATATCTCGGAAACTATAAGAGATAATGCAATTTCGCAACCGGCAATGTAATTAGCATGCCGAATATTACTTGGAATGTGAATTGGAACGAAATCGCCAATAGATAAGACCATTTTACAATTTGGGCCCAAGTTAGAAGCAGAGCCTAAGGTGTAAATTATCGATAGTCCATATCTCGGAAACTATAAGAGATAATGCAATTTGGCAACCGGCAATGTAATTAGCATGCCGAATATTACTTGGAATGTGAATTGGAACGAAATCGCCAATAGATAAGACCATTTTACAATTTGGGCCCAAGTTAGAAGCAGAGCCTAAGGTGTAAATTATCGATAGTCCATATCTCGGAAACTATAAGAGATAATGCAATTTCGCAACCGGAAATGTAATTAGCATGCCGAATGTTACTTGGAGTGTGAATTGGAACGAAATCGCCAATAGATAAGACCATTTTACAATTTGGGCCCAAGTTAGAAGCAGAGCCTAAGGTGTAAATTATCGATAGTCCATATCTCGGAAACTATAAGAGATAATGCAATTTGGCAACCGGCAATGTAATTAGCATGCCGAATATTACTTGGAATGTGAATTAGAACGAAATCGCCAATAGATAAGACCATTTTACAATTTGGGCCCAAGTTAGAAGCAGAGCCTAAGGTGTAAATTATCGATAGTCCATATCTCGGAAACTATAAGAGATAATGCAATTTGGCAACCGGCAATGTAATTAGCATGCCGAATATTACTTGGAATGTGAATTGGAACGAA